>NW_017306864.1:434763-496590 GCF_000935625.1 Nanorana parkeri | reverse complement strand
ATGCTACAGTAAAATTAAGACTTGCCTGAGGATTTGCTTTCAACCAAAAAAAAAAAGTATACAATTACAGTAATAAGTACTATGTTATCACATTAATATATTCTGTTATGGCAATACTAGAGACAAAAACTATCATTACATTGAAAACATTAAATAGTAAAAGTTTTGGCACCTATGTACCCCATGGAATATTATCAGCATAAAAAACATGCACCAAAAGCTTTGTACTAAAATGAAATGATCTGCTTCACTGACTTTGTGCTGCCACTTTACATTTTTTTAGACGGGTACAAATTAATTTTAACAACTGTTAAATGGCAACAACTGTTAATCAGCATGTGTTAACTTCTGGTTTAACCTCTCTTGCCTATGGTAAAACACCAGTAAAATAAGATTGCTCAGTACACCTTACTGCCCCATCCAGTGTCCATGACTCATGCCTTAATTCAGCAATTTGGATGCACGTTGACTGCAGATCTGATCAGATATATAATAAAAAACTGCAAAACACCAGGAAAGTACTAACATATTTTATAAGAAAAGTATACTTGTGGTAATATTTTTGTTATTTTATTATAAAATTAGTGCTTTTATATAGCATCAAAATATTGATGCTACTGTATATAAATTGCTAGCGACAGAATCACCAAAATGATGTGGCCGTTTACGCTAATAGTACCGCTGCATTGTTGGCTCAGACCGCTTAAGATTTACTCTTTCTAGCAAAAAAGCAATGGGAGAAAGACATCTTGATGGCCTAGCCAGCAAGGGAGCCATTCTATAGTTAGTGATCCTGCTACTGATGAGTTGTCGCCAGCTACAGAATCACTCAGCCTGGAGCTAACAGGCACACTTATCGGATTGGATAGTTAAACAGGTACTATGGCATGCATATATAAAGAACAAACACGTCTTCTTTCTGGACTTAATTTATAGTTTAATAGTTATCTAAGCTGCAAAATGATGTGTTAAAGTGACACTAAACTCAAGAGTTAAATATTAAAAATGCATTCAAGTACCAAAACTATTAACAAAAATGTATTATCTCTGAATTCATGCTGACACTGTCCTTCCTTCTGGAGGGTGGCTACAGGTGGCTCCAAGCTCACTCCTGTGATGGACTACAATCTTGCACTGCCTTTACTAGTTTGTATTGAGATTGTAGTCCATGACCCGAGTGAGGTTGTAGCGGTGGCTACTTTACAACACACACAGGGATCATAGGGAACAAAAGTAGTCACCCTCCAGAAGGAAGGACAGTGTCAGCTCCAATGCAGAGATGATTGGATGATCTACAGCTGAGTGATACACAAATAAGACACATTTTGTTGATAGTTAAGGTACTTGAATGTATTTTTAGATTTAACTCCTGAGTTTAGTGTCATTTTAAGTTTAACCTTTTACAAATCCTGTTATTTCTGGTCCAGAGAAAGGCTAAAGGTTTAATTAAAAACCAAGCTGAATCAAAGTTTCAAAAAGATTAATAGATGGTAATATGATTATGTGTAACAGGTGGATCATATTATCATGCAGGCATGTAAAAAAGATACAACAGTTTATCATTTTATTATTTAACTAATGGATCCCTTTGAATCTACCATTTACTGTGCAATAAAGATGCTGTCTTTGGGGATAGTATTGTGTATGTTTAATACAGTAACACGTCAGTTTTAGCATCTCCCAGCAGCATTAAACCATGTCGCACAAAAAGGAACAATGCAAGTATATCATAGATCTTCTGCATTCTTCTTTTTCTTAAAAAAATATATTATTTGTGTCTCAAGAGGGTGATATCTAAAGCTTCTATTGATAGGATTATTTTATGGAAATAGTTCCGTTCCTCCTCTTACATAGATGGGCTGTGACATAGGCAGGTAGCTGGGGGACACTTGATCTGTCACTTACCATGAACAGTGATTCAGTGATGGCACTAGGTTGTCTGCCATCACTGTCACAATAGATGTGCCTTTAAGCTGGTGTTTGATCTGTACCTGTGTGTTCTCTGCTTTCTCACATTTCAGTTTGTACAACTAAATTAGAAGGACTTCACAAAGTACAAAAGGTATTTTAGACATCAATTTTGTTCCTTGGAGACGTCCTGAGTGATAAGTAGAACATCTGTACCGAGTTAATTATGCAGAGAACGCAAGTGTCAGGGCTTGAAAGGATGCAGGAGAGTGCTAAATATTTCAAAGTTACCAGATATTAAATGCAAGGAAAATATTCAACATCTTTTTTAAACTGCTGTGGGAAGCACATGAACAAGCTGATAACAGGCTGTATAGCTCTTTCTATAGCAAAAAATATATGTTAGCGTTTATGAGATCTAATGGTGTAAAGCTTTCATAGTCATATATAACATGGATGCAACACTGCACTAAACAGGAAAAGCAAAACTGAAATGTTTTCATTCTATTTTACAGTGTGCAATCATACACACAAATGTAAGATATTATTGGAAGCATAAATAAAAAATGTTTTGCATGTTTTCGCAGTTGGTATATGTATTATTATTATTATTTTTATTATACAGGATTTATATAGCGCCAACAGTTTGCACAGCGCTTTACAATATAAGGAAGAGATTACGATCAAAATAAAACAATTCAAGACGAGATGGTAAGGAGGGCCCTGCCCCTGAGGGCTTACAATCTAAAAGTGAGGGAGAAGTGATACATGAGGAGGTAGCTGTGTGGGGATGAATTGTTTGAGAATGTATATTTGCCATTAAAAATCAAGATATACTGTAACAGGAACAATGGATAAATTCTAAAATATAAACAAAAGGAGGGAAACAAAGACATAGTCCCAGCTGTCTGGTATAGTGCTATATTTGTGTACTACTGATTACAATTAGGGACAAGGTTTGGGTTTACCACTGCTATGGGTTTGAGGCGATTCCTGAGGTTTCGAGTTTTGAGGTCCCGCTGAATTTATGTGCAGATTTGCCCAGGAAACCGTCATTTTAATAAATATTGCACTGCATAGGCTTTAAACGATGTGCAACAGGCTTAGAAGTTCAAAAATTGAGGCTTTTGGATAAGCCACTCCCCCCCCCCCACTATAAAAAGGGGGCACAGGGCAGCTATAGTGTCAGTGTGTTAGAAGCTGTAGGGAAGGGAAGGGGAAAGCTGACAAACTGCATAATGACAGCTCAGACTCACTTAGGAAACTCTGCTTAAATATGATTGCTTGTTTTGTTTTTTTCATCAATTAACCCCCTTGCTGCTTTAAATTTTGTGTCTATATTTTGGGGCTTTTTTTATCTTAATTTTATTTTGTGGCTGATTTAAGGTGTAACGCTCATGCCAGTACCAAAGGTTGGAGACTACAGCTGGCGAGTATACATTCCCCTATAGAACCCCCCCATTCATTTAAAATTTGCTGGCCTGCTGTTACTTGGTTGTCTCTAGGTCTCGATACTCAGCACTATCATATGGGTCAGGTGGCATGGTTGATTGAGCTAGTGCTAGAGGTAGACTAGAGGCTGATAAGACAGTAATCTAGGGACAGACTGAGGTCAAGGATAGACTAAAGGTGCCCATACACCTTACGACCATCGCAAGACTTTTGCCTTGCGATGGTTGTATGCTTCTTGAAAGCTCCTACGATCTGCCCACCTTGGACGGGCAGATTGTACTTGCGATCATCGAAAGCCCGCCCCGCTGAGGGGCGGGCTTCCGATGACGGCAATGCAGAACGGGCAGTGTGCGCGTGCGCACACCGGCCCGTTCCGCAGCTATCGGGCGAGCAGGCAGGCTAGAAACCATGCGAGCAGGCTAGCATGTTGGCTCGACAAAAGACGTGCGACCGTACAGTAGAAACAGTCACACGTCTTAGTTCACACTGCTCGATTCTCGTACGATCGCGGGATTTCGCCCGATTCTCGTACGAGAATCGAGCAGTGTATGGGCACCTTTAGGGTCACAATTATGAGGATACAGAGCCAGTGAAGTAGAAATATTACAAGCCCAGTGACCTAGGCTTGTGATGCTTAAATAGTGTGCCACAGTGATTCCATCCAATTAAGGAATAGGATCAGGCACTGCCGAGTCACTGCCTAGCTATGAGAACACTCAGTGCAATTGGAGCACTGCTGCCAGCCAACAGGGGAAGAGGGGGCATTGTCTCCAGAGCAGGGCCTATTGCCTGGCAATGGACATGCAGGCTGGGCAGAAGAATAGGAACATGTCCAATGCTCCTAACAAGTAGTTACTTTTACAAATTTTCATGTCCATAGGTTTCAGAGAGTGTAAGTTAGGTTTTTTTTTGTTTGTTTGTTTTTTTACAATTTTGCATCTAAACCACCAGTGTGCATTGAATTGCCTCACATTATATCACTCATATTTACCACACCGCCATCCCATTGGGATACAGCCAGGTAGCCCTCGGAAACACGCTGTTTTTTTACCGCGAATCGTGGTAATTCGATACGCCTAGGTGTGAACCCAGCCTTAGGCCTATTATCCCTGATTAAAACTGTGCTGGCTAATTCTACACTATTGCATCCTCTCTAGCATTTTAAATCTTTAGGTAAAATCCCAACCTGTGCTCTTTTATTCTAATACAGTTGTGCCTAGCCTTTGTATGTAAAATTGTCCTGCGGCTGACCAGTTTTACACCGCTGTGTCATCTGCTGTCTTCCTAATTCTTGTAGTAAATGAGTTGCCTGTTCTCTTTATTTCTAGTTGATCAATTTCCCCTTTATTAAACATTTTCTACACCTGGCTAATTTTACACTGCTGTATCACCTAAGGTCTCCTAATTCTTAATGATATCTTAATTTGATAGAAATTGTCCACCAGCAGCAGCACAGGTTGGCATTAGTGAGAACAGGGCTAGTCTCAATGAACTGGAGAGTGCTAAATATTTCACATGGTTAACCAACTGGTTTCTTGATCTGATTTCATCGAATAAAGCCTCTAAGTGGATGATTTTATACCAAGATACCATAATAAACAATCACATATATTAACCAACTGATAAAAAAATCTCAGTTCTTATTTTAATTAGGGGTCTCAGAGACAATGGGGTTGTTTTACTAACCTCACAAACACGCCACAAACACGCCATGCAAAAACACGCCGACTGCGCGCGCGCGTATACGCTTGGCGCGGAAGCGTATGCAGGTTATACAGATGCTTGATAAATACTACCAACGTGCGCGCATGGCGTGTTAAAATGCTGAGGATTCAATAGGGATGTGCAACAACCAACAGCAAAGGGAAGCCCAGTGGCTGAGCGGTTAGAGAACCTGCCACACACCACCTATGTCCCCGCTTCAAATCCTGCATCAAGTGAGTAGAATTAATCCACATACAGCAATGCAAACATCCTGGCCAAAATCAGAAAACTGATAAATCTACAGACACAAAAATATAACAACAACAGTACATATATGCCAATCACACAAATCGAAATGTGTACATTATTTATATGCTTGTGAATGGGTGCCAAATGGTACATATTCACCGGCGAAAATCCTGCGCACAAGTGGTCGTATATGCGCGCATATATTCTCATCTCGCGCGTGTGCGTGTTGGGCTTCGTAAATCAGCCCCAATGTTTTACAGTTAGCCAGGCTCACATACAGCATCAGCATCTCAGTCTGATTAATTGCAGTTTGAAGAAAAGCATTTTTTAGATGGTTTTAGCAGTGACACGTTCTTTTTTATCAAATGGTAAAAAGCCTGCTTTGACCGAAACCTAGGAATTAACCGTATTGCAGTGGAAGAATAGTGATATTACACCCTACAGTGTGGAAGATGGTGGTTAGGTAAGTATGTATTCTAACTTTTTTCCCACATGTTTGTACTACAATAATACAGTGATTTATAAAGGGGGAGGGGGCCCTGAGATAAAGAGCAGACCTTGCTTACTCTTGCACTCCCAAGTCCACTTTAGAAACAATTCCCAACATAATATTATCACTTAAAGGAGAACTATAAGGTGAGTGCTTTTCACTCACCTCATAGTTCTAGCCGACCTGTGACAATGAGACTGTCACAGGTCGGCTCAGTAGATCGGGAGGTGAGCGAACACATACCAGCTTCGCTCGTTGGACGCTAGTTTGTGTCCTCCCTTTACCCTAAGGAGAACTATGGGGAAAACACCGACCCCATAGTTCTCCTTTAAGCCTTTACTGTTGCCGCATAATGTGAACAATTGTATGTTACACATCTTTTCTTCCCAAAGAGCAAAGCAAGCTAATGTTCTAAGCGAGTTATAGCATAACTTGTGAACACAGTCAGTGTTCAAATTTACAACTCAGTACTTTGAAGTGGTCTCACTGCTTGACTATAATCTGTAATCCATACATTGCTGTTTTCTTGTTCTCTTGACATGGGTTTGTAGAATCAGTTTTTCCACCTGATGTCTGAGGGCTCACTTGTGAATTTGGTACATCCTCCTGATTTTGTATAATTGACAAATTCTAATTGCTGTTGTCCTCCAAAAACAGTTATATCTATGTTTTGCTCACCTGTCTTGTTTCTTCTCTGTACAGCATTGGCCTTAAGGTGCCCATACACTGTACGATTCTCGTACGAGAATCGAGGGAAATCCGAGAATCGTACAGTGTATGGAAGGCGTGCGACCGTTTCCACTGTACGGTCGCACGTCTTCCATCGAACAAGCAGGTTGGAAAACCCGCCGGGAATCGTACGATTCTCGGCGAGTGAGTGGCCTGCTTGTTCGACAACTGACGAATGGGCCGGTGTGCGCACGCGCACACTGCCCGTTTGCCGTCCTTGTAAGCCCGCCCCTCATTGCAGTCATCGCAAGTACGATCTGCCTGTCCAAGATGGGCAGATCGTACATTTTTTAAAGTACTTTACAACCATCGCAAGACTAAGGTCTTGCGATGGTTGTAAAGTGTATGGACACCTTTAGTCTGCACCAAGTAAGATCTGGGAGCTGGTAATTTAAAGGTTACATGACTTGACAGCTGTTCTCTGGGTATTTACATTATGACATCATCTCCTATTTGTTAAACAGTTAATGGTCTTGCAGTCCTGTTGTAGGATTTACCTTGCATTTGTTGCTTCATGCTTTGATTTGGTCTCACTAAGGTTTGTAAAATTACTCATGGCTTCAGCTGGATGTTTTTCACAGGCAGAGTGGATTTCAATGAGCAGCTGTGTTGGTGATCCCCTGCTATCAGCAAGAAAATTTATTAATTACATTATGTTTTTATTTTATTTGTGAATATTAACACAGTATATGGCAAGACTAGGAAGTGTGCCACTCATCCTCCACAGCCGTCTTCTATCGGCTCCCCCTCGGCACTCATCACAAGGTGTCTGCAGAGCTAGCTCAGGGACTTTTCTCTCCAGTCAATCACAGGCCGCCCTGCGGTGCCTAAACCCCTCCCACTGACCAGCCAGTGGCACAAACTTTTTTTTCCCCTTACAGCTGAAAACTTTATTGATACTCAGCGGAGCTAGTGAGCGCATCAGACCCGGAAAGGTTTCAATCCTTTCCGGGATAAAATGTCTCTCTTGCGGGCGTCCGGGAGCCGCTATCCAATAGTGGGAGACTCCCGGACCGTCCGGGAGACTTGGGATGTCTGATACTGTATATACACTCCAGCATGGCAATGTATGGAACTCCTCCACATTGTTTTCTTTTTCACAAAATGGTTTTCTAAAAAAGTAACATATATGTTTACAGACAATAAATGTGCATAATATCTGTTAATAACAGATGTTCACCAGAGGCAAAACTGATTCTACAAGCATAAATGTAGTGGGACTAAAAAGCAGCAATGTACTGTATGTATTAAAGAGGACAAGCTGTAAAGTGACCCTTCCATAGAGAGCAAGGTGATAAGAAAAGCTGCAAAAACATAAGAGATGAATATTTCCAGAAACAAGTACATGAGGAATTACGTTGATGCCAAAAATGTAAAGTCACATATAATACATGGACTAACAGTTACAATTATCAGGATACATGGTCAGCCATGAATATAAATTAAATTTGTTTATGTCAAGGATTTTTAACAACAAATTATTTATCTCATAGTAGATAAATAGATGGGAGCTTTTCCTCTGACCTGTCTCTGGATCTTGTTTTCTCATTGAGTCCCTGGCCTTTGTTTTGAACTCTGTTTCCTGTATTCTGATTTGGTAGCTTAGTGGTCATCTATTGCTGATCTGGGGCCTGTATCCTGACACCGGCTCTGCCTTAAGATTCTGTATCGTGCTGCCCCGCTGTTTTTGACCTCCGCTTTTTTTTTTACACTGTCCATGCCTTTTGATTTGGATCCTCTCTGCCCAGCTTGTACCAAGCTTTGGCTTTTGTCCTGGCTACACTCCTGCCTCCTGATCAGGTGCTGATGTGTTCCTGCATCTGGTTCCTACCCAGTGGACTGCAGTTTTCTGACCCACAAATCTGACCGCCAGTACTGTAGTTCTCATACTTCCTGTCACCATTTCCAGCGGAGTTGGACGAAAGGTGCAAGAGAAGCTCCTTCAGCTCGGTCACCTTAAGGTATGTGACAAACTTGCACCCCAAAGTCAGGCTCCTGAAATCAGGTGAAGGTGTGTATAAGTGATCTACTTATTGATAAGTTAATAGACCTAAGAGGTCATCTAGGAACCAACCAGGATGTTCAGCCACACAAGCTTTATGAGCTTGGGGTTTGACATGACAATCTGTGTTCTGTACAGGATTCAGTAGGTCATTTTAGGGGACGTGAGTCTGCTGGACTTTCTGCCAACTAAAAGACCTAATATCTTTCTTCTTTTTTTATGGAAAATCAGTGGTTGTTTTGTTGTGAAATGGAAACAGTGAAATACTCCACCATCCACCCTATTGAATTAACATCCATAAATTAAATTATGTTCATTTATATCTGCATATTTGTGGTTTTAGATAGAGTGTGGAAGGAGATGTCAACAGAACAAGAAGTGAAGGCAAATCATCCAATGAAGACACATGTTGGCAACAGCTGACATACTGTGTGTCAATACAGTGTATGAATGAATACAAAGCTTTAACCTGGTAATGTAATTTCAAAAGTAATTTTTAATCTTTAAGCTATAGCTTTCATGTAAATAATACTAAATTAATCTGCAGTTAATGTCCTTGTTCAGGCACTTATTGCTATAGAGTTACAACATTCTTCCTGTTTCTCCCAATTGTCTCACCTGGTCACATGTGCTTCCAGTGGAAACTATAGACATCTGTTCTGATACACATTGAGCTTTCATGTTCTGCCATTGCCATCATCAGTAAGCAAGTCCTGATCAATGTCATGCAGCCACTACTGGAGCATATGCATGTAGACAGGGCATTCCAGCAAAGAAGCTGGGTAGAGATCAGCAGATAGAAAAGGCAATTGTGTATGATACACAGTGCCTGAGCAAACTAAAAATTATCCAGTTAGGGTTTACATCTACTTTAAAAAGCAGAAAGGAAAAAAAAAGCCTGGAAAGGATAGAGCAGGAAAAAAAAACAAGAAATATAAAAAGGAATTAAACCTGAAAGGAGGCTTCTTTGCAGGTTACTAGCAATGGGTTAAGAAAGATAGGCAAATATTTTATATGCATTACATTTAGTATAGAGCAGCAGGAATTTCTAGCTTGTGAAGACAAAGGAAACAAACTTTATTTGCGTGTATGTTGCCACCTTTGATGTTTTATCAAACTCTGGTTGGTATTTTCTTAACAGAAACCTTAGAACGGTGCTGTGTGCCTGTATACTGCAAGAAGTAAATTCCTACACTCCGGCTTCTCACTCTTAACAATGAAAGCTAAATTCATTTTTACTACCTTTTCTTCACAAAAAGACACATACCATAAAAAAAAATCACCTGTGGTTCCATTTTTTATTAAAATGTTGGTACTTGAAAGTAATGAGTAGATAACAGGACATGCATGCCAGCTGGCACACAAATAGACAGGTTTTTCAAACATGGACAACACCATGCTATTATTTCACCTCAGCTTACCCCTATTAAAGATTTTGAAGTGATGACACATCCAGCTCAGTTATTTGTTTTTTGTTTTTGAGGAGAAATAGTTTAAGGAGAACTATGAGGTGAGTGCTTTTCACTCACCTCATAGTTCTAGCCGACCTGTGACAATGAGACTGTCACAGGTCGGCTCAGTAGATCGGGATATACCGACATTCGCTCACCTCTCGATCCTGTCACAGCTCTCTGCTGTGACAGGGGAGGGGCTGGATTCCCCCCTCCCCGCTCCGATCCACCAGCGCTGACTGGCGGATCGGACGGGGGAGGGGGCGGGTACAGCTGGCTCTGCCTCTAGATAGCCAGAGCCTGCTGTCACTCATGCAGCTGGGCGGATCCCGGCACAATTGTCGGGATCCGATTCAGCTGCGGCGTCTCAGTATACCGCGAGCAGTAGCTTGCGGTATACTGTGGCGTCTTAGTATACCGCGAGCTGCAGCTCGCAGTATACTGAGCCTAGGGTGACGGGAGGACGCTAGTTTGTGTCCTTCCGTTACCCTAAGGAGAACTATGGGGAAAAGCCTTAACCCCATAGTTCTCCTTTAAACACTCTTCTGAAAAGATAAAAAAGAGTTACTTTAGAAGGCTGAAAATGCTGCTTGCCAAAATGACGACAGGTAGTAAGTTCCTCTTAAAGCACTGGGAGCCTCCTTTATAATGCAGGAGACATATACTTAGTGTGAAAGTTCTTGCTTTATAGATATGGTATGCAGAGCAATTACTTTTCTATTTGAAATTTTAATGAATCACATTTCTACATGTGGATGTTAGAGATGGGCCAAAAAAAACCCACAAGATCTTGATTATAGGGTCACAACCTAAACTCAAACCAAATATGGGACTTCTTCAGGAACACCATTACATATTGCTATTTCAAAGTGTATACCTCTAGCTAACAAAAGATCAAAGACTAAACCTATATGGTTAAATAAAACTGTAAAACTACATGTTAAGGCAAAGAGAGTGGCATTTATAAAATATAAGATGGAGGGGACGGCATTGGCGTTCCATAACTAGAAAGAATGTAATAAATGATGCAAACTAGTAATCCGGGAGGCTAAAATAGAGTGCGAAAATCATATCGCCACAGTTAGTAAAAAAAAAAACTCCAAACATTCTACCAATATATTAACAGTAAAAAGGTAAGAGAGGAGCAGATAGGCCCAATAAGGGACGAAAACGGGAAGTTAGTCACAAATGACAAGGAGAGGGCCGAGGCGCTTAACACTTTTTTTCCTCAGTATACACTCAGGAGGGAAACGGGTTTGACGTACGTTATAAAACACAAAGTTCAACACAAAATATACCACAGTGGTTGACGTAAACCGGGATACAACAAAGACTTAAACTGCTCAATGCAAATAAAGCATTTGGACCAGATAACCTGCACCCCAAGGTACTTAAGGAACTAAGCCTGGTTATAACAAGACAATTATTCCTCATTTTTAAGGAATCCTTAGTGACTGGTAGAGTACCATGTGATTGGAGGAGGGCTACAGTAGTTCCAATATTCAAAAAGGGGGCTAGATGCCAACCTGGGAACTATAGGCCGGTCAGTCTAACATCGGTAGTTTGTAAACTGCTAGAAGGTATGATTAAGGACTATTTGGTAAAATTTGTTAAGGATAATGACATAGTTATTGACAATCAGCATGGGTTCAGGAAAGACCCTTCCTGCCTGACTAACTTGCTAACTTTTTATGAGGGGGTAAGTAGAGATATGGATGGAGGGAAGCCGGTAGATGTGGTATATCTGGATTTCTCAAAGGCATTTGATACGGTACCACACAAGCGCTTAATACACAAGCTGAGAGCTATTGGCATAGATGAAGTAGTGTGTTCGTGGATAGAGAACTGGCTACGGATTTGGGGGTCATTGTAGACCACAAACTGAATGGTAGCTTGCAGTGCCAGGCTGCTGTAAGCAAAGCGAGCAGGGTCTTGTCCTGTATTAAAAAGGGGATGTATTGCAGAGACAAGTCTATAATTGTGCCACTTTATAGATCATTGGTTCGTCCTCATCTGGAGTACGCGGTCCAGTTTTGGTCGCCGGTACTAAGGAGGGATGTCCTTGAGCTGGAATCCAGCGGAGGGCAACCAAACTAATTAGGGGAATGGAGGACCAGAGCTATGAGACAAGGCTACTGAATTTAAACATGTTCACATTGGAAGTAAGGAGATTAAGGGGGATATGATTTTCATGTACAAGATAACAGCAGTCATTTTAAATCCTTTCCACATTTCCAACAGGACTTTGGGATTCTGCCCACTGTATACTTTATCAACGTAAGATTGTAGCATACAACAGGAAAATAGTGTTGTCTTTAGGAGGTAACTTTTTAAAAATCTCAAATAGAAAAGGCTGTGCTAATGAAAAAAGTTAACATCCTCTAATTACTCGTTGCTGTTGAGTAAAAGGCATTCCCCTCTTGATAAGGTGTGGGAAGAAAAAGGGGATGATATCTGGAAACAGAACTGCTGAAGTATTTTATCATGTTCAAAAAAAGCAAAAGACTCACCACTCCAATTCCACCAGACTGCAGATCACTACAGACATTGAGTGCAAGCTGCAGTGTGCTCCCACTTGTCGAACATTATCTCTCCAATCAGCCGTAGGAAACTGAGGTCCATAAAAATCCAACTTTATTGTTGTCAATTTCATGAAAAGTTCCAAATACAAGGTATACACCACTGTAGTATCTCTCCCACTCCAACGTTGCTCACGCGTTTCACCACCTGGGCTTAATCATAGATGTTTCTATAAGCCCAGGTGGGGAAACACGGGCGAGACGTTGGAGTGGGAGAGATACAATGGTGGTGTAAGCTTACACTACCATTCTTCGGCTCGGCTACCTTCGGCTGGTGTACGGTCTATTGTCAATAGCCCGTACAGCAGCCCTTCGGTTCGACTAAACTGAAAGGCTCCGGCGGCCAAAGAGAGCCAAAAGATCAGCCGAAGCTATGGCTGTATACGTTAGCTCAATAGTAAATAACCCCCTTTAGGTGTATGTATAAAGTCACTCGCACTCCAATAGAATTTCAAGTCAAAAACAGTTTATTGACTTGATTGCTATCACATCATATATTGACGTTTCGGAACAACAGCGGTTCCTTCTTCAGGCAAACAGAACCCCCTTTAAGACAATTTTTTTCATTTCACTTGGACAGTACTGTGTCCATTCATGTCAGAAGTCATACAATTTATTTTTAACACTTTCACTTTGGGGATGGTTTATAACTTTGTGCAAGTTTACCAGTTTTTTATACTTTCAAATTTCAGACATTTAATTGGCAGTTCTAATTTTATCCAACATTATTTGAGTAGGTGATTTTGGTAAATACCACCCTACTTTGTTATAAGCTTACATTTGAAAATAGAGGGGGCTCCTTAACTTTTAAAATGTGAAAATTATGGGTTGCTATGGAACTGTTCGTAACACTGGAATAATGATCTGTCATTTTGTGAGTGCCTCCCTCTGCTAATAAAAAGTTACATGTTTATGTTTGCTTATGGAATCTGTGTACCTGATCAGTGTATGACGGTGATCAGTAGTGGATTTCCAACATGCTACTTTGTCATCTAGCCATTTTCACTGCAATTGCTATGACTTTACCAATAATTCATCTTATGTACCTGTGCCAAACACCAACCCATTGTTACCACAATGCTAGTGCTAATGCAAAACACTGCACTGCTCTCATATTTGTAAGGAACATGGGTATGTCCTGTCGATCCAGTTAGGAATTACAGTTCTTATATACCTACTCCATATTTTAAGGTGTGAAATTTCTGCAAGGAAGCCAAGAGTTTAGCTCTTATAATTAATCATTACCATAATACTTAATGAGACTATCTCATCCCATTAGCCATTGAGTCAACATGAACACTTTTCTTTAATTTGCTTGGCAGATTCAAAGTGTTAAACAGAGTATCTGTACAGGCAGTCCCCGGGTTACGGACGTCCGACTTACGGACAATCCGTACTTACGAACCAGGGTCCGGTACATTTAGGAGAACTGTGGCTGCAGCTGCCTGAGTGCCTTCAAATCCACGCTGCTCTCCTCATTTTAAATAAAAGATGTTTTTATTATATTATAATCTTCTGAACAACATGAACAGACAGCAAGACAAACGTGACCCTTCCCTATGCTATACACAATTAAAAAATGTTTTTTTGGCTGGAGTTACACTTAAAAAATGTACCTGTTCCGACTTACATACAAATTCAACTTAATTACAAGCCTACAGTCCCTATCTTGTATGTAACCCGGGGACTGTCTGTATTTTAGAAGTGTACCACAAATACCAGATTTCAAAATTAGGCAGAACCTGAATTTGGCACTGTGAACAAAAAAAACTGAGATGGCATATAGCTTGCAATGACAAACTTTTACAATTAGAATTCTTTTAACTGGGTGTGTCAAGAGTACTTGAAATTGGGGGCCAACTTTGGAAACCATGTCAAATAGCGTTGTGTAAGGGACTTAAAGCACCCATTGATATCCTGAGATTGACTACCACTCCTTCACTCATCCAAGCAACCACTACATTGGCATCATTCTCATGGTTCTGGGAGCAATCTTCTTGGACCCATGCACCATCTAATGCATCTAATGGCACTGGATGGAAAGAGTATCTTGTGCTAAGCATATCATGTCAGTAAAAATTGATCTCTGCTAGTGCTTGATTTGTGATTGCTGATTTATATCTAATCATATCTCCAACTTGATCTCCAATATTCATCCTTAGCAGTCTTCTGTCTGCTTGACCTACTGTTTGTGAGGGAAGGCCATCTGCCTGCCACCTTTACTGACCATCTTCTTTTTACGTGCTAAGCTTTTGAACCGATTGATACGTTTTTGGTTGTCAGTTTTTCAAATGTTGTCAATAGACTGAGCCCAATGGTACTGTGAGTTCACAAAGTGAGATCAGAATTGCTCTGTGTAGTCCTTGAGAAGACTTAAAAAAGTGTGTTTACAGGATGATTGAACTACAAGATTTGTATAGTAGAAACCTTGCCTTTCTCATTTTTTCTTGTCTATCCTTCTTTCTCCATCTGTAGCCTTTACAAAATAAAACACTAGTGTCTAGGCACTACTTAGAGCCCTTGCCAGACTTTCCACAATTCAGAAAAAACACAGACAAAATAAAGGTTTTATTTATCAGTATAATAAAAACATTGTGCAGCATAATGGTTCTCTTTACTGACATTTCCCAAGTGTGGCAGCTTTTTTAATTTCTGTAAAAGTAAGCACTGCTGTGTGCTATGTTTTTCTTTTCTGGAACTGAAACAGTAAACATGAAAGAAGCTTTTCATTTGTACAGGAAATATGTTTACCAAGAAAGAGTAATGCAAAAAATAAATAGTTTGACCAGTGTGACAACAGAATAACATATAATTATTGTTTTTTGCCCTTCCTTTCTTTTTAAAAAACTGACATTTCACAGAAGTGTGTTTTTTTGGGATACTTCTACATACCCATGTACTGTAGTTGTTTCTTCTCTGTGATCTAAAAAGTGATGTGAAATATAAGAAGCTGTTCATCTATACAAGTAATATGTTAAAAACATCAGTAATGCTACAAAAATACAGATGAGACCTTTTTTCTTCATCAATACCATAATAGGATAATTTATCCTAATAGATCTGTTTTAATGGCATCTTGCAAACATAAGGGTCTATTCACAAGGCAGCCGAAGGATCTAGCCATAGCTTTGGCCGATCCTTCAGCTAGCTTCGGCCCCAGGACCCCTTCGGTTCAGTAGAATCGAAGGGCTGCTGTACGGGCTGTTCAGTATAGCCCGTACAGCTCCTGAAGTCGGCCGGGCGGCTCAGTCGGGCCGAAGGCCTATGCTTCAGCTCAACTGAGCCGAGGTGAAAGCCGAAGCTGGTCGAGCGGCCGGCCATTGGCCGGCCAACAGCCTGCTTCTGACAGGTGGGTGGAGGCAGCCGTGATGTTACGGCCGGCTCCGGCCACTTGCAGAGTGATCAGCGTACCTGGTTAACAGGTAACCAGGGACACTGATCTCCAGACAGCCTAACTCTCCCGGCCGCTCCGGGAGTCTCCCGCTCCCGGCCACCCAGGAGAGAAACACTGCTTTTTCTTTTTTTTTTTTTATTCTGACACGGAGCCGTTGGCTGGCGTCAGAATAAAAAAAATTTCACCATAGGAATGCATTGCAAGATTCCTATTGGCTATTTCAATTTGCAATAGCCAATAGCAAACTAGCTATTGCACCCGGCCACTGCTGCAGTTCTCCATCAGGTCCCCGCTAGTGATTGACAGTAGCAGAGGGCGGGTGCAATAGCTAGTTTGCTATTGGCTATTGCAAATTGAAATAGCCAATAGGAATCTAGCAATGCATTCCTATGGCGAAAGTTTTTTTTTTGTTGACGGCAGCAGAACCGCCTGCCTATAGAAAACAGTTGGGCGGAGCTAGCTGTCACTGCTAGCTCCGCACAATCGTTTTCTATAGTTTTTTTCTCCTTTTTTAAGAGGGACCGAGCAGAACAGCCGAGCCAAATGCCGCTCAGCGGCATTTGGCTATTTACTCACTGCTGTTCGGCATCTATAAGAATAGACCGAACAGCAGCGAGTAGCCTGCCAGAGGTTCGGCTTAGCCGATCCAGATGTTGGATCGGCTAAGTCGAAACACGAAACCACATGAAACCACCCGATGTATGGCTGATTTCAGCCGATATACGGCTGAAATCAGCCATACAAACCGTATAATGAATGCATTGCAAGATTCCTATTGGCTATTTCAATTTGCAATAGCCAATAGCAAACTAGCTATTGCACCCGGCCACTGCTGCAGTTCTCCATCAGGTCCCCGCTAGTGATTGACAGTAGCAGAGGGCGGGTGCAATAGCTAGTTTGCTATTGGCTATTGCAAATTGAAATAGCCAATAGGAATCTAGCAATGCATTCCTATGGCGAAAGTTTTTTTTTTGTTGACGGCAGCAGAACCGCCTGCCTATAGAAAACAGTTGGGCGGAGCTAGCTGTCACTGCTAGCTCCGCACAATCGTTTTCTATAGTTTTTTTCTCCTTTTTTAAGAGGGACCGAGCAGAACAGCCGAGCCAAATGCCGCTCAGCGGCATTTGGCTATTTACTCACTGCTGTTCGGCATCTATAAGAATAGACCGAACAGCAGCGAGTAGCCTGCCAGAGGTTCGGCTTAGCCGATCCAGATGTTGGATCGGCTAAGTCGAAACACGAAACCACATGAAACCACCCGATGTATGGCTGATTTCAGCCGATATACGGCTGAAATCAGCTGTACAAACAGTGTTCGGCTCACTTCACTTCAAGTCGGCCGTTCACTCGGCTGCCTACGGCAGCTTAGTGAATAGATAGTGTTCTGAAATAAAAAAAAGCAATAGTAAACACAGTATTTTTATACTTGTGACATTGTGGACAATAAATAAAACAAAAATAATAATTATTTGTACAGATAAAACTTTTTTAAGAAAAAAGAAAAATGCACAAAAACAGTGCCTATTTCTTGCCAGCAACAAACATTAACCCCTTTGTGACGGGAGACGTACACTGTACGTCCAGCCACAAAGGGACCAAATGACTCGTCACGTACAATGTACGTGACAAGTTATTTGCTGCTTTAGAGGGCTGGTAACCGCTGAGAATCAGCTTTTACCATTCATTAATGGATGCCCTTAGTACAGAGGCATTCATTAATGAAAGGGTTAACCTTTTTCAGACACCCGGTGTCTGAGAGTCAAAGCTGAGCGGACACGCATGACGGCTTTTGCCGGCATTCTGACAGCTCGTATAGATCTAGAGATATCTCTCTCGATCGTATACTGGCTTTTTTTTTTCTTTCACTTTCAGGAATAGATACATAATGTATCTATTCCTAAAAAAGGAGAATGTTTCAGTTTGCTGATCATTGTTGGAACGTTCAGAAAACCTTAGTGACAGCTGAATCCTGAACTGCTGCAGGATCAGTGTCACTAACTTATTATTGGCTGTTCTGAAGTTTGAAACAGCCTAATAATAACCAAAAATGTATTCATTTATCAAGCAGTAATAGTGAGATTAATTCACAATGACTGCTTGATATAATTAAATAAATAAAATAAAAATTTTAAAAGTTTAAAAAAAATAGTGAAAAGTGTAAAAAAAATTAAAATAGTGAAAAGTTTAAAGAAAAAAAAAGTGTAAAAAAATAAAAATAAAGGACAAATAAATGAATGTATTTACTGCATTTTTTTAGCTGTGCTGGTTTTGTAAAAAATACTACAAATCAAAACTGGGAAAAAAGTGTTTTTTACAATTTTTCCTCTTTTTTTATATTTTATTTGTCCTAAGTGAGGCGTTAGACACACATATGTGATATAAATATGTAGCCCTATCTGTCCTCTAAAAAACAATATATAATATGTGTGGGTGCACTTTGTAAGAAAGTATATTACTGACGTGGAAGAATCACACAGCAAAAATGTCAAAAGTGTGTCAGTCATTTACGAACAGAAACTAAAAACAAGCTCAGTCATGAAGCGGTTAAAATGCAATATACTTCCCTCTTTACAATGTTTTCCCTTGTAAACCCTAACAACAAACTTTTCTTATTTTCTTCCTTTTGGTCTGCTAAATATTCCTTTGGAATCGTTTTGTAATATATGTTGGAAAAATGAAACAAAATTGATCTTGTCAGAAATTCAGGGTTGGTTGATCTGAATTTTTACCGTTCCCCCATCCCCACCTAAAATCCAACATGGTGCCTGCTCTGGTATGTTCACATGCCATGGCAAGTTTTTACACAGCATGCCTCATTTGGCAAGAAGTTGTGGCACAATATTTCAATGCATAATCCCCACTGGGACAAAAAACAGGCATTGAAGAGGTGGCAATATGGCCTCCTCAATGCCTGTAAACTCACTGTCAGCTGCCCACTTAAAATTGATCCACAGTGGATCACTTTTTACAGGATGGTAAAATGTTGCCACATGTGTAAACAAGGTCTGAAGGTGCTAAGCATGGATAATTATATTAAAAGTCCCATACATAGTGTGTGTATATTCAAACACTCCTGAAAAAGGGCTTAAGAACCGAGTGCATTTCTGTCAATTTTTTCTGTACCTGCAGGGTCTATGAAGGGATAATACACAGGAAACGTGCATGTGAAAATTCACTTTGCCAACAATAACCAATCATTGTATTCTTTCTAAGGAGAAAATCCACCCAGCTTAGTGTATGAGAAGTTGTACTGACTTCTACCATCCAATCACGTTCAGGCAAAAATTCAGTTTTGTTTTTTTATTTTCCTTGCGCATGTCTGGGTATTCTTTGTAAAGTGAATTTTCATTTTGTTTCACGTCATTCACTAAGATAAGTGAAAATTCACTTTGCAAAGTAAAAATGTACTTTGAAAGGGAGCATGCTATGTTTCTTTACTTAGTCTGGTTCAGTGTGGAAGTAGGTATGGTTTAGGCAATTCAATAAAGGCCTTGTGTCAATTTTCAGGTGGTAGGGACCTTTAAAGGATTCTGCCCCAAATTCAAATGAACCCTGTTGCCAGTTTCTGTAGCTTTATTGACAAATGTGACAGATTCAGGTAGTTCTTAATAATGCCACTTTTACAAAATGGCACTATGGCTGCACTAAATTCAAGAATAATTACTTCCAGTTCATAGCTAACAAAACTGGAGGTGATTAAGACTAACTCTAAACGGGTGTACAAAGAATGGCAAGGTGCCTGTCTCTGTACACTGTGTAGCAAAGCGGCATGTTTGTCTGTGCTACCCTCTCCCCTCCCCACCTGTCACTGGTTGTTAGGATGCTGCTGGATGCTTCCTAGCAACGAATGATGCTGATAATGGGTGGTGCCTGATTGGGATGCCAATGTGACTAGGTCCCCTCTGCTAGTGATTGACCGCAGGGGTGGGCAGATTATATTGCCAATTTCAGGCTGTCAATTGGCTATGGAATGATGAATCTGAACACTACCTGCTGTGAATCACACAGGGAGCAGACCTTATGGGGAACTAGTCTCTCAACGTTCCCATAAGGCTAAGCCCACCCACTAATAAAACTCTGAGCAAATTTACTGCTGTGTGACAGGTGCAGCAGAAATTGTAGGTGGTGAGTTTCTCCATGCTGCAAAAGTCAGTGCTTGCACCAAATTCATGTACCTGTTTGTTGTGCAGATGCACCATAGTCAGACACTCTTTATGAATTGCCCACTTATTGGCAGCTAGTGGTGCTTCTACTTCTCCCAATCTGGGAGCTCTGCTGTACGGGGACTGCAAGAGGCTAACACTTAATCATATTTAGGTACTTACACTGTTTGCATTTACGGATGTTTTAAACAATACAGAGTTGCATTCATGTGCGTCTTTATTTAACTGCCTTGTTACATAGGCCCTAATATATTTATGATCAGGTACCTGCCCATTTCATGTACAGTAATGGCCAGGGAACTAAGGGTTCATTTTACTATATGAAGAAATCCCACACAGAGCATTTCAAGTTTTGTTGAATATCTCCTTTAAACTGATAGCAGCTGGGGCTGTCTGCTCCCCAGGAACAAAAACCCAGTTGTAATTGCAGCTACTGTGAACCCTAGTTCTACTCTTTTGCTGGTTCAAGGAATCTAATATACAACAAATTATATTCAGCTTTGCATTTAGCCTAGGGGTTCTCCTTTAAAAAAGGAAACTTTGTGTCTCTTAAAAACTGTGTTTTTCTAAGGCTACACTGTTATTATAAAGGCCCTTTCTGTAACTTATGGCTCTCTATAATGTTCCCCACAGCTTTCTTCTGTAATTGTTCCCTATAACTCCTACAGTTTCCTATATTCTTTTTTATAACTCATCCTTTTGCCGCATGTAACTGCTCAGTATTGCTATTGTTGCTCCTTATATCTGTTCTTCTCGCACTGTATGACCCCTTTAGGATGCCTATTATTGCTCCATACAAGCATTTCCAATCACATAATTTTCTATATCCCTCTTACTGTACCGTAAAAAACAGCTTCCTAAAACTCTCTGTTTCTCCTGGGCCATCCAGGCACTTTCACTCCAGCATTTTCAATGTTCTCTTGGAAAGAAATCGGAGATAAATCTGCATTGTATTAATTAGATTCCTCTGCAGTCTGCAGCGTTTGCTATTAATTCAATTAGCCAAGCGTTTGTTACACTTGCAGTTTCTAATCGAATGATTTCTTTGTTCACGGCAGAATCTCTGCTCAGGATTTAGTTTGTTATTACTTTTTTTATACCTTTCTTTTCTGTACCTGCTCACATATATTCTGCTCAAAGAATTCAGATCTCTGCAAGATGTACTTCATATATCTAGGTGATAACCAACAAAAACAAACTATGTACATTAAACTTACTGACATGGTGTCACACTTTTCTCTCTCTCTCTCCTCACTCTCTCTCTCTCTCTCTCTCTCTCTCATATATATATATATATATATATATATATATATATAGCCTAAAGGGAGAGAAAAAAATTGTTGAGATTGAGCGAGATGAGAGATAGAGGGGGCACTCACTGGACCAGTCACAAGAAAGAGGGGCTGTTTTATTTATGAAGATATATCCAGCGGAGCTGTGTTACCATATCTACACTTTTGAAATAGGCTGTCACCATGATGTCTATAATTTTGATTAAATGACTTGGTAACATAAAGACCTATTAGCTTGAGCTTTCTCTTATAGGTATATCTGAAAATGCACTTTTGAGAAATAAAACTGCATTATGGATCCTGAATGCAAACCAACCATATCACTGATATATAAGAAGCTGTTTATATGTCTTCCACAACAAATTTCAAATGTAATTTCCTACATGTGGACAAGGCACGGGTCATTTAGGTTGTATAAAAATATGATAAAATGTTTCTCAAATAGCTGCCCCAGGCATAATCTAAAGTGCAGTCCACTCATTTCTTAGGGTTGGAGTTGCCTACCATAAATATTTGTTTATTAGCTATATAGGTTTTGAAATAGATATATCACAAAAGACAGTGACTATATTTCAAAAAAAGCAGAAAAACGTATTTACCGTATATTATATACAGAAGGTTTTTCCCAACACTGTTGTTGCCCCCATTGCTCTTTGATAAGCTGTGCGCTGACAGTCAACCCCACTCTTATGTGCTGAAGCCCCATACACTTCTTTCCACACCGTCACTATATAATTAGATTGTATAGTGTATGGCCAGCCTTAGCCCTCCTGATTGTTAACAAACATTTCTTAAAACGTTTGAAGGGTTACATATGCATCATGTATAAGTAAGCCTTTAAATTAAGCCAATAAATCAATCACAAGTAAATACAAAAAATATTTAACTGCACTTATAAGAATTATGTTTTGAATAGATGACCTAGACATGTGCGTGGCATATCCTCAAATATTACCCCTTTAACATATAATTCATCAGAGGCATATGTAACCTGGTTTTGCAAACAAAAAACCTATTGGCTTCATTAGGGTGCATGTCACATTGCCTTGAGGGCAAAAGACAGTAAGGGCTCTTTTGTACTTGAGATAAAAAGCAGACCTGGCTGCAATTTGCCTAGCTGATAAATCTAAATGTTCATTTAAAAAGTGCCAATAAATTCTGAAGTTCTAATCAATGAGGTCAGCGGTTCATTGGCAGAATAATAAAGTCTAAACACTGGCAGGAAAACCAAAGTAACAAGGGACATGATGGTGATAGCTTGGCACATGGATGGCACAATGTCAGCAAATTATGTTTTAACACAAAGGAATATAGACAGAATGCAGGTGTTGTTTTGTCTAGTTTTGCAAAGTTAGGCATTGGAAGGTATATAGCAAAACGAATAAAACAATGAGTTTATATATGACTTTTCTGTGACCCCTTAAGAACATGTGTATAAGTTAAAATCTGTCAGCCCAAGCAGAGAGTGAAGTAGAGATGATGTATTTGGGTTGTTGTTATTATTACTATGTACTATCTCACACAATTTACTAGCTTGCGCATACTGACAAACATCAACAGATGTTAACAAATCCTTAGAAGAAGAAAAAGTCTCCAGAGAACCATTCCCTATCTAGCCACAGGGTAAAACAAAAGATCAGACTCTCAAGTAGAGCTAAACTACAAATGAATGACATTTATATTGGTAAAGAAATGAATATGAAAAACAAACTTTGTATTTTAAAAAAATTATGTGTTTTTATTGTTTTTCTTGATGATATCTTCCTCTTTGCAGTTACTTCCTATCTACATGCACTCCAGCAATGGCTGCATAGCATTTCTTAGAGTGTGTTTCCTAAAGGTGATATCAGTGGACAATGATTGTGCAATGTTGAGTGTTGAAAGAGCCACTTTTATTTTTTATTGGAAGCCAGTGTAACAAGATGACGACACAGGAGCCCAACTGGGAGACAGGGACATTATTTCTAACAAGGGAAATGATTGACCAAAATGAACGTAAGTATTATTTTGATGTAAGCTACAGAAAAGTATTCAATGACTTTTGAAATTATATAAACATGTTGAAGCTGATATGAGAAATTTTAGTGGTTGGGTTTAGATCTACTTTAATATAAACCACTAGCATGCACATACATTGAGACCTGCAAGTAATGCTCCAGAGACATCTAAACATTTTGTATCTGACTTTATCATATTCATTTGGTTTGCAAAGTCTGTATTCCTCTACACTGCACGACAAGGGTTTGTGTTATGTAATAGTAGATCTCTCTGAATGTTAGCAATTACAGTAAAGCTAACATTTGTATTGCAAGACTTTTAGAATTGGCCCTCATCCATAACTACCTTCATTTACATAACTCAGCCATTTATCCATTACAGCTACAATTGTACCGTCTTCTTCCTTCTCCTCTACTGCTAGTCCCACTGCAGCCCCTCAGAGTGGCATGGAGAAGTCAGCCAATTATTTCAGCACACTATAAGTAACTTGCTGCAGGAGAATGCACAAGAATTAATGTTGTCAGATATGGAGAAAGAGAATTCCAGGAGCATAAAGGGGAAGGTAAATCAGGCAGGGAGCAGCAACTGGCTGTGATGTTCCAGCAGTTGGTTACTGCTAAGTAGGCTTAAACAAAAAGGAGGATGGGCATCCATTAGGGGTGCATGTAAATGACAGGCTGGGCTCACAGGAAAGCGCAGAATGACAGGGTGTCATCCTTCCCTAAGGAGGAACTCCAGTGCTGGACTGAGCAAGAATATAGGAACTGTGTCAAAGTATGGAGAGGGTATTTTTTTAATGCAAGAGGTCGACTTTAAACATTAAAGCATATCTAAACCCAAAACCAAAATGTAATATACTGCAACTTACCAATACTTAAAAGAGAACTATGGGGCAAACATTTTTCCCCTTAGCTCTCTTCAGGGTCACGGGAGGACATATGCTGTGTCCTCCAGTATATAGCTATATACTGAGAGTGCAGAGCCGTGCCGCACCCGGGACTGATCCCAATAATACTGTCGAGATCCACCCTGCTGGCTGATTCACAGCTGACTCTGCCTCTCTAGAGGCAGAGCCAGCTGTGCCTGCCCCCTCCCCCGTCCGTTCCTCCACTCAGCACTGGAATCCCTGAGTCATCGCTTTCTGCAGGGAGAAGATAGGGAAGTCAGCAATCGGCAGAATGTGTTTGATGACTTCTCGATCAATAGAGCTGACCTGTGACAGCTTCAGTGTCACAGATTGACCTGAATTATGGGGATGAGTGTTTTTCACTCAACCCATAATCCTCCCTTCAAAGAGAACTATTGTGAGAGTTTAATGTACTCTTCCCAATAGTTTGAGCTGGAGTGTGACACTGCAGCTGTCACACGCTGGCTCTATAGCTCGAGAACTGAGCAATCACAAACTGCTGATCACTCAGCTCATGACTTCTCCCTAAAGAGAGCAATGACTCTTTAGGCTTTTTTTTTTCCTTTATTTTCACCTGGTGATCAGGCCTATAAGTCTGTTATTTTTCATATTCCTTTAACAGACCAATCTGTCCAGCAAAAGTGGCACTTAGAGGGTTGAGACAAACCATTTAACAATGACAGATTGCTTATGATGGTTAACATTTATTCAATTATGTAAAAACTTTTTCCCAAAAGGGGAAAAAACACTTTGTCATAACTGCCTAAAAAGTATTAGCTGGAGTTCAGCTTTAATTTGTTAATCATGTCTATCTAGTTCTGCTAGTTCATCTAACACTACCCTCTGGACAGGTTAATCTAAGGGTGTCTCGATTGGTTCTCCATAGAGTGGAGCCTAAGACAGGAAGTGTGTTACCGACCGAATCACCAAGTGAATGTAAAGGAAAAAAAGCCTAAAAAAAATAAACTAATGCAGCCACCACATGTGAACTTGTAAACTGGTAGAATATACAATTTTTGCTTTTGGGTTATGATGCAAAATCCTGGAGTAATGCTTTAATAAAAGAAAGTCATGTAAAAAAAAAAAAGATTCTGCATCTGCATCCACTGCAATATCTGTGGCCTCAATGAAGGAAGTCTCACAGGGAGTTTGAGAAGTTTACTTTGCAACATATAAAAAGAGAGACAAATCCAGCTGTCCCATGACACTGCGGACCAGTTAACTTTTAAAATGAACCAGTTCTGAATTAGTAATGATTACAAAATCCCTACATTTTTCTGCTGGTGCCGTTTCTGCTGAAGTGCCACCATTACCAGCTCTTGCCACCTCTGCTGTTCTGTCACCATTATTAGCTTGTGCCACCTCTTCCAGCCTGTCACCTTTACCACCTCCTGCCATTACTGCTGGCCTGCCACCATTACCCTCTCCTGCCACCTCTCATGTACTGCCATCACTGCTAGCCTGTTACCATTACCAGCTCCTGCCACCTCTACTGGACTACCATGATTACCAGCTCCTACCATCTCTGCTGGACTGACACTATGACAAGGTTCTGCCACCTTCCCTTGCCTGCCACTGCCAAAAGTGGAAGTGGGGTAGTAGCTGCAGATTCTCTGGGGAATCCTGCTCTAGGAGAGAGGTGAGCATTTGTGGGTTTAGGATGTTTAAATGGCATCCACAGGGGAACCAAATAACCTAAAGTCAATGTTTGACACTGAGTCCATGTTTAACAGATTTGTATTAATTTGCCACTATTTGATACAGTTATTTTGTATTCTACTTTGCGTCTGGTATTTCTTGTTTACACTTTAATGTAGTCTGGACAACACAATAACCATTAATCAGTTGTAGAATGCATTCAGAACTGGTCCAACAAGACATATAGGGTGAATACTAAGAGAAGGCAAAAGCTTACAGATTCCTTTAAAATGCCTTTTATATTGTGTACTAAGGCTGTTCATGCAAGTGCCTAACATTCAATGGTGAGGTGTATATTATATCTACCAGAATTACCTTTCTAGAAAAAAAAAATTGTATAGTATATGTCTTTCCTTTTGCTTTCATTTTTCTTCAGAGGAAAAAAAATATTAAAAAAACATTGCTTAGACAGTTTTTAACTAAATATTGTTCTCCAAAGCTGAGTAGAACATTTTTGCTGGCAAAATAAGAAAATTGAACAATTAGCAATAGTATGTTAGGTAGTAATAGTTTTTGTCACTAATGTAACTGTTCTAAAATTAGGACGTATATTATGGTAAAGCAGTGTCTCCCATCAGATTAGCTATTCATCTGAAACCACTTTACACATGTAATCAGAATACTGTTCCTCCTTATTACTTATTGTTAATGTGATGACCCAATCTCGGCTGTCTCATCTTGTTGTGCTTCTGGTGGCCAAATTACACAAGTAAATTAGATGACTCCTTTTGTAAAAAGCCATGGAAATTACATATTCTTTTGTAGCATACACAACTTGAATATTGTTAAATAGTGAAATGAGCTGTCATTGTTTCATTATAAATGAATCCACTTTGCACCCAGCTCTGATGCAAGCGATAAGTAAAAGGATGCCCTACATATTGTGTAACAATGATTGCCTATTTGATGATAGCATTTGTTTTTTGTTGACCTGCCAGAAAAAAACAATTTAGGTTACATTAAGGAAAGCCTTAAAATGCTAAATGTTTTCTTGCTGTGTGTTTTTTTTTATTGTAATAGGGATAGTTCCCAGGATAATGTAACATTTTAACACCTCTTATAAATGTAAGATGCAGTAAATATTTTTGGGTGCCATATGAGGATATGGGCTTTTAGGGTCCCCAAATATTGTACGGCATGTTTCCTGTCTGAAAAACTATTGGGTCTATTTATCAATGTTTTCACCCAAGATTCATATATTTTCTGCCAAAAATTCTATTAGAAAATGTGTGAAAAGTATGTGAAAGTTGTGTAAATCTTTATTATCTGATTGCTAATTAGATCCCCAAAATATATTGGAAAGTTCAAATTCTGAAGCAAATTACTTTTATGTCTTTTACAGGTAGCTTAAATGGAAATATCCTGTTTACCTACTAGTTCCTTGAAGTGTATTTCCACTTTCACAGCCAAATAAAATTGGCATAGCACCTATTTTATATTTGTTACATGTCCCTTTTCACATAGCATATGCTAAAAAAAATGCTTCTTGCAGTTTAAATTATTTTTACATGGTTTAAGGTTTTAAGAGTTAAAATGTTTTCTTGCTTCTATATGTTTGAAATGTTAGGAGGTACTGTGAGGGGTCCGAGGTGGCTTGTCCATTGTGTGTAAATAAATCTTATCACATAAGCACAATCCTCAAATTTCAGTCCCAAGTCTATCCATTAGGACAGACAACTGTGAAAGGGCTAAGGAAAACCTGGAATCAGCCATCTTGCCTGATGTAACAAAACATCTAAAATGTAGGACATTTTTTTTAAAGTTATTTTTCAGTATGCTTTGTGAATAGGAACACATAATGAATATATAGAGGGGTTTTCTCAATTTAACTGCCAAGTGGAAATACACTTTAAGCACCTTTCATGTTTAAGAAAGAGGCTGATGAGCGGCAGTATTGTCCCTTGTTGAAATCTCCTGACCCTTTTAGCTGGTTGCTAGATTGGACATATTTACACGTAATTAATATTTTTATGTTTTTGGTTACTTACATTAAGAAATATGATGCAGCCTGTTTATTAAATTTAAAAGTTACAAGCTGTTCATTGTTATTACTCGGTTAGATTGAATATTTGGTAATAGAATGGGGGTTAAAGATAATGCATGCCTTTTTCCTAGTCAGGTTTTTATTAAGCTCTTATTAAATGATTTGTCTGACTGTTCTTTTTGAACACTGGTTTACTTTTTTATTTTTTAATTTGAAAAGTATTTAAGGACTAATTGTGTGTGTCTGTCTGTGTGTGTGTGTGTGTGTGTATGTGTGTGTGTGTGTAGGGGGGAAGGTAAGTGTGTAACCTGTATTTTTTAAAGTCTTATTTTTTAAAATAATTCTAACAGTGCATGGTAGTTAGTGGTATGGGGAAGCAATAATTTTGCTGCAAAAAAACTTACATTTTACCAAACCATATGCCTCAGTTATGGTTAGTTAATTCTGAGATCTCATTCTATAGTACAATTATGGTTGAATATGCTTCTTGTTAATGATGGTATAAAGTTATCTTACAAATTTTAATCATGCAGGAGCTCTCAAATCCCACTCGTATGTTTGCACTGCTTAATTCTCTCAACTAATTTGGAAGCAGAATGATAAAAGGAAAAAAATGGGTATACTACCAGGACTTATATGTTAACTGAACTACTAAAATCTCATAAAGATTTGAAAGTGCTAATGTAGTTTCTAAAAGTAATTTTCAACATTTATAAATTTGCAGCTTTCATTAAAATAATATCTGGCAATCCTGCCATGAACGTCCATGTTCAGGCACTTCCTGTTATACAATGTCAGCATTCTGTCTTCCAATTGTGCTCCTGTGTTGTTATCCTGTCACATGGGATAAAGACTATGGGGTCTATTCATGAAGCAGCCGAAGGATCTAGCCGTAGCTTCAGCTGATCCTTTGGCCAGCTTCGGCCCCAGGACCCCTTCGGTTCAGAAGAACCAAAGGGCTGCTGTACGGGCTATTCCCTATAGCCCGTACAGCTCCCAAAGTTGGCCGAGCAGCTCAGTCGAGCCGAACGCATATGCATCGGCTCGGCTGAGCCGTGCTGAAAGCCGAAGCTGGCCGAGCGGCTGGCTTAATGGCCGGCCGACAGCCTACTTCTGACAGCTGGTCGGAGCCAGCAGTCATCTCACGGCTGGCTACGGCCACTTGCAGAGAGATCAGCGTCCCTGGTTACCAGCTAACCAGGGACACTGATCTCCAGACAGCAAACTCTCCCGGGCGCGCCAGGAGTCTCCTGCTCCCGGCCGCCCGGGAGAGAAACACTTTTTCCAAGAAAGGTTTATTCTGCTCGATCGAGCAGAGTAAAACTTTCCCTGTTGTTTTTTTATTTTTTATTTTTTTATTCTGACATGGAGCCGTTGTCTGTAGTCAGAATAAAAAAAACAAAAAAACATTTTCACCATAGGAATGCATTGCTAGATTCCTATTGGCTAATTCCATTTGCAATAGCCAATAGCAAACTAGCTATAACACCCGCCCACTGCTGCTGTCAATCAGCAGAGGGGACCTGCAGTTCTCCATTCTCCATCAGGTTCCTCTAGTGATTGACAGCAGTAGAGGGCGGGTGCAATAGCTAGTTTGCTATTGGCTATTGCAAATTTAAATAGCCAATAGGAATCTAGCAATGCATTCCTATGGCGAACTGCAGGCCAATAGAAAACAGTTGGGTGGAGCTAGCTGTCACTGTTAGCTCCGCACAATCGTTTTCTATTTATTTTTTTGTACTTTTTTAACTATTTTTCTGTTCTGCTTGGTCCCACAGAGGGACCAATAGACCCCTATAAGCAGCTGTCTCAACATGTGTCTTCTTGGTCTACTGTTGTCACCATTGGGTGCCCTGAGAAATGCTGCGTAGTCATCACTGAAATGCATGCATGTAGGCAGGAAGTGGCTGCAAAATGCTGCAGAAGATCATCGGTGCTGAGATCCAAAAAGATAAAAGAAAAGTATCAAAAGGTATTTTAACATTTTTTATTTTTTAAAAATGGCAATCATTTATGGTACATGGCATTTCCTTCTGCACTTCGGCCGACCCGAAGCCACACGAAGCAAGCCGATGTACGGCTGATTTCAGCCGATGTACGGCTGAAATTAGCCGTACCAGCCTGAAGTGAATAGCCGAACAGTGTTCGGCTCACTTCACTTCAGATCGGTCATTCACTCGGCTGCCCTCGGCAGCTTCGTGAATAGACCCCTAAATGCCATTCAAATAGGGTGTACATCTACTTTAAAGGGACCCTGTAACTAACTTAAAAAATGCACATAAAAGCACAGACAATTATGTATTTTAAATGCTTTTTATTTTGCTTAAGATGTGCCTTTGACCACTTGACTACCCTTCGTTACCAGGCTATTTTTCAGTTTTCAGTACTGTGATAGTTTGACTGACAATAGCTTGATCATGCAATACTGTACCCAAATTCATTTTATATAATTTTTACAGGTGGTATTTAATATACCCTGGAATTTTTTATTTTTTATAATAAAAAGAAAAAAAATACCAACAATTTTGAATAACTGTTTCCCTTAATTTCTATCAAAATAAAAATGCCAGGACAGAACGAACACCCCCAAAATGACCCCTTTTTGGAAAGTATACATTTCAAAGTGAACTAATTTTTCGCCACAATATTTTTGGGAATGAAGAAACATGCCGGTATTAAGGGGTTAAAACATGTAGCTTGGTAATGGTGAACTAGATACAGCACCTCCAGTCATACACAGAGGGATCAGGAGGTGAAGGGACTTAATGTATAGGTCACATAAATATGGCAGGATTGAGATGAAGGGGTTATTGTGCAGATTTAAAGGGAGATTAAGGGTTAGTAAATACTGAAGGAGGCTGGAGATCAGTAGTTTACTGATATCAATCAGCAGAGGAACAGAGGAAAATTATCTTTCAGGTCTGCTCCTCTGCTGATTGACAGAAGGCAGTGGGCAGAGCAATAGCCAGCCTGCTATTGGCTATTGCAATTTAAAATAGCCAATAGCAGAATGGCTATTGCTCCTGCAGAGGAGCGGACCTGAGAGAGAAAGTTCTCTTTCAGGTCCGCGCCTCTGTCTCTGACATCAGGCTGTGGGTGGAGCATTAGCCAGGCTGCTATTGGCTATTTCAATTTTAAATAGCCAATAGCAGGATTTGTTTATTTATGTCCACTGCCCGATGTAAACATTGCATCGGGGAGTTTGTTTGTTTTTTTCAATTTGTCAGGCAACGCTAAAATGACTTTGCGGGAGTTTTTTTTTAAATAAAGGAATTGTCAGAAATTTGTATTTTGTTTTATGTTCAATTAAAGGAATTTTGATGGTGTGATGTGTTTATTTACATTTTATTTAACCCTTTAGTGAATGAGTAGGTGTACCCCTTACTCGTTCACAAGGGGGGCAGCATCTGGGTGTCCCCTTTATGAAAGGGGGTGCCCAGGTGCAGATAAGTCCCCCTGCACGCAGACCCCTACAACCACCTGGCCAGGGTTGTGGGGAAGAGGCCCTTGTCCCCATTGGCATGGGGACAAGGTGCTTTTCCAGGGGGTGCCTGGAATATCAGTTTTTTGCCCAAAGTGCCATTTTTGATCCAAATGTTTTGGCGGCCAAAATTTCAGTGCAAACTCATAGTCGCTTCAGCAACCATGACCTTTTAACAGAAGGGTTCCCTAGACTCTTTTGAATAATGAATGTCTGTGATTAGCAGCTTACACGCCACTGATTGCAGCCTTTCAGTAAAAAATGTGCTGCCCCTGCCCCACAGTGTGCCCTGCCTGTCAGTGATCCTCCCTGCTCTGTGCCCACATCTGCTGTCCTCCTCTGTGCCACTTCAATCCCCAATGTCTCTGTGTGCTTCCTGTATTCCCTCTAGGCATCCAATTCCTTTCATTCTCCCCCTGCCTATCCTGCAGAGACAGAGAGTTGTGGAGTACAGACACGCAGTGGGAAGGATTGGATAGTTCAGGATTGTTAGCAGAGGTTTGATAAACATGACTTACATTTACCAATCCCTTTACTTTTCTGAATGAACACAGATATACTTAGTATTAATACTGTGTATTCCGGGGTTCACTCATAACTTAACAGATAGTAAACAGGATTGACATGTTTACTATACCTTCAGTTTGTGAATGAACATGGAAGTGCTGAGTGCTTAGCAATTCCACAATCAGTAATAAGCGCTGTGCATTATAATGTGCTGCATTACAATAAAATATATAACTGGATAATTTTATTGCAGCACACAAGGATTGCACATTACCACAACACATTGATGTGAAGTAGTGAGATGTTGGATCGGCTGAGTCGAACTCCTTCTGCACTTTGGGTCGACCGACCCGAAGCCACACAAAGCAAGCCGATGTACGGCTGATTTCAGCCGATGTACGGCTGAAATTAGCCGTACCAGCCTGAAGTGAATAGCAGAACAGTGTTCGGCTCACTTCACTTCAGATCGGTCATTCACTCGGCTGCCCTCGGCAGCTTCGTGAATAGACCCCTAAATTCTTTAGTGAAAGTTGTTATTTTACAGTTTTGCATACCTTTGATTTTAACCATTTTGCAAAAAGTTTAACATTTACAAACATTTGTTATTTATTAACTCAATTCAGTTTCAACTTTTAGATTTAGTGGGAATTTTTTAAGCTAAGTTGTGTTGGTCTGAAATTTTAGTGTATTTTAATAGAAAACATTGTTTTTATAAACATACAACAATGGTCAGACCCCCTTATTTTGAAAGTGGCGAGAAGGGCCTAGAAGCGAAAGGGTTATTGGATGATAGTCCTGAACTAAATGCATTAATATATCTTCTACTGAGATGAAATACATAGTAGTAGCAACATGCCTCACCTACTTTATAATACTCATCCATTTATAATGATGAATACTGCTTCATCTAACAAAGGGATTTTCAGGCTTCTTTTGTATTAAAAAGGCTGTTTTCCCCTGCTTATTGATTTTGCCAAAAAAATAGCATCTTTCTCCCTGAATAGACAATGGGCACATATTACAATTTAGGTGGGATTTCACAACTCTTTTCTGAATACTGTATGTGTGATAGAGCTAGCACACAATACACAAACAGTGTAAAAAATAATTGGTTTGTATCTATGATGAATCAGCACAGCAAATATCATTCGATTTGGCTGTTCATGTTGATGGAAAAAGCCAAGATAGATGAAACACTAAACGGGTATTTATAACCAAATGCTTTGACATGGAAGCTGCTTAACAAAATGGATAGTCTAAAGAGCAAAACAAACAAATTAATACAAACAATATTCATTGCCACAATGATGCGCACTGCAGAACCATGGAAACATTTGCAAATTGATTTTAATCATATTATAAGTAAGCAGTTTGTTTAAATCAGAGGGTATGTTAAAATGTAGCTGTACAATACAAATCTATTACTATATCAGTTTCAATTAAATTCTCTAGCTATCTGTGAAACAAATCAAGAAAAGAATTGATACAACCTACAAAATGTATTCTGCATCTGTTCATGCCAGATTGTATAGAACTTATATATAGCATCCAAATGAAAAAAAACACGTGGTGACCACAGCATGATGGCACTGTGAACCAAAACAATTCTCAGAAAATGTACATAAAAAAGACATAGATATGAACCTTATCTTTATTGATAAAGGAGAGCTGGTAAAAAGCTTTAAAGCAAACCTCTGTGTTTGTTAAAATAAATATAGATGCCACTCAAGCCAATTGTAAGGACAAAACATGGCAGTTGTAATTGTTAATGTATTTTAAAGACCCAGTCTCTTGGCCTGTCATACTGACCCTGCATAAAAGCCCAATGTTAGCTAAAAATGGTGTTTCTTTTTTAAAATGCGTTAGTGTTTTGCTTGGATGAAGAAATAAAGTCACAAGGAATCCAAATGGTAATTTAGCAATAGTCCATTTATTGACACATTGCCATTCTATGCAAGCGCTTTCGGGGCTTCAAGGGGTCCCCTTCATCAGCATACTTTTACTATACAACAATGCTATGTACACAAACTACTTAGATACAGGTAAAATCAAACAACACATACAGTACAGGCTGCTACAATTATGCATAAATACACATAAATGCACAAACTACCTATACTTCTCTAGCACATGGTATGGTTTCTTTGCAAAAGGATACACTAAAAAGTCACTTAGCCTTGGTTGTTGCTGGTTTAAAAAACCCTTATTGAACAGGAATGTTTGACTCTTAAGGGTTCTAAGGAAAAAGTCTCCTGGTTGCAGTCTCTCTCGAAGTGTGGCTTTAGTGTCATCCTCTGGTCAAGGTTCCTGTGTGAACTCCTCCCTATTCAAGTGTCCTGTGGCAGAACAGTTGGTAGCCCACCTATGGACATCACTCTTATTCTACTGCATCAGATTTCTATGGTAACACCATGAATTCCATCCACGATCAGTTATTGTCTCAACTGATCATCCCCTGAACTTAATCTTAAAGAAAACGTCACAGGTTCTTTAAAAAAATATTTGGATACAGTGGGGAATGGTTAGAGCCTCAGTCAGGTTTTGTGTGCCCATTTGGAGAGATTTCCCTTCATTGTCCTTACAGGAAGTGAAGGAAAATCTCTCCAATGTGGGCACAGCCAAAAGCAAAGACATGATGCATTTGCCCATCAATACAAACTCTTTGTGAGTGCCTCACAACTCTCCTACTCCACATTGTTTTGAAATTATATGGTTTAAACTTGGCTAAATATCACCATGGTGATAATTATAACTGTTATTTTTTTATAATAATAAGGAACACAAATACACCTTTGGAAGATACTAAATATTTATTTTTCATCTTGTTAGGCAAATATCACCTTCATGCAAGGAAGCAGTCATATTGAGTGGTCATATTGAATCTATCAAGAAAGAACTTAGATCCTCTTTGTTTCCAGATGATGTTGTTGTTTTGAATGAAAAAATGAATCATTGAATCAAATGATTCTATTATTTCAATGAGAAATACAACAAAACAAGCTGAAAGTTTGTGATAATTATAGTTATGATGATAATTACATGTACAGCTGGCCCCCCAGATGTTAGTGATACAGAGGAGGTTTCACACAGAGGGAAACCACTTCAGATTCTTGTTCTGCAACTCCATCTGAGCAATTCAATTCAATTCCCCTTCTTGGTCTAGTTCTTTGGTGTCTTTTTAGAATAGAAATAGGTTCAAACCTTGAGGCAGAGATCAAAGAGTAAATGGAAAGGGGAGATTTTTAATCAGCCACAAAGATTCCATCAACACAATAAGATAACATCAATAACATTTTCTTTACAATATTTTTTTTTAAACTTTAACACAATTAAAGCAGATTAACAATAGGCTTTACATGGCATACATTAAAGCACAAAATATATGAATAGTTAGAATATAGACATATTGAATGTAAGCAGAACAATAATGCTGCACAAAGGTTTCCAGAGGGGAAATGTTTATTCAAAAATGGTCCTGTGGGGTATGTGAGAGTACAGATTATGTGAGGCTGAAATCTCATCAGTAGTTTGTAGTTTGTTTCAGTGGCTGAAGTGTTATGTAAATATTTAGCAGTTGTGATCCAGATTTCTTGGCATTCTTCTTTAGATAGTTGGTTTAGCCCTAACACACTTTCTCAACTGAAGATGTAGGTAATGGATATGGAGAAGATAAAGAATATTAACAATGGGTGAATAAGGGAAATTATGCGTTGACAGTATGGATTTTTTACGCTTATTGTTTTAAAGCTCATGAAGGAGTCTGTGTTTTTGTGTTTGTAGGTACATAGTGGTGAGGGGAATTTTTACTTTGTTTTTATTTATTTTATTAAACGTTTTATTTTTTTTAATTTTAACTTAGCTTTATTGTTAATACAAGGGGACTAATGAGTCTGCTATGTGGTAGCATAGTGCAGATGAGAGGTTCTCTTTAATGAGACATAAAGGGTTTATTAGACCCCCTAATGTTGCTTCTAAACTCCATTGAAGCTGATTGAGAAGTTTCCACCTCAATTGACCTTACGGCCCTTGTCTTCTTGACAATAAAGAAGAACTCAATGTGCTCCTTTTGGTCTAGGATATAAAATAAAAAGATATCCTCACCTGAACCTCGCTCCCACCTGGCTGCTAGGCCTCCCTCCCCTTCCGCTCCAGTGGTCTAAGGATCCATGAGTCATCATGCCTAATATTGTAATATTATAGTCTAATATTACTATACTATACTCTAATATAATATAGGGGTCTATTCACGAAGCTGCCAAGGGCAGCCGAGTGAATGACCGATCTGAAGTGAAGTGAGCCGAACACTGTTCGCGGCTAATTTCAGCCGTACATTGGCTGAAATCAGCCGTACATTGGCTGAAATCAGCCGTACATTGGCTGAAATCAGCCGTACATTGGCTGAAATCAGCCGTACATCGGTTTGCTCGGCATGTTCGGCCGACCCGAAGTGCAGAAGGAGTTCGACTCAGCCGATCCAACATCTGGATCGGCTGAGCCGAACCCCCGGCAGGCTTCTCACTGCTGTTCGGGCTATTCTTAAAGATCCCGAACAGCAGTGAGTGAATAGCCGAATGCCGCCGAGCGGCATTTGGCTCGGCTGTTCTGCACGGTCCGTCAGAGGGACCGAGCAGAACAGAAAAATAGTTAAAAAGTACAAAAAAAGTTAATAGAAAACGATTGTGCAGAGCTAGCAGTGACAGCTAGCTCCGCCCAATAGTTTCCTATTGTCCGGCGGCTCTGCTGCTGTAAAAGAAAAAAGGAAAAAAAAAACTCTCCCGGGCACTCTGGGAGCCTCCCGCTCCCGGCCGCTCAGGAGAGAAACACTGCTGTGTCCTTTTTTCTTTATTCTGACACGCGATAGTAGTTAACCAGGGATGCTGATCTCTCTGAAAGTGGCCGGAGCCAGCCGTAAGATCACGGCTGGCTCCGCTCAGCTGTCAGAAGCAGGCCGAGCGGCCGGCCAGCTTCGGCTTTCAGCACGGCTCAGCCGAGCCGATGCATATGCGTTCGGCTCGGCTGAGCCGCTAGGCCATGATCGGGAGCTGTACGGGCTATTGTGAATAGCCCGTACTGCAGGCTCTCGGTTTGAATAAACCGATGGACTTCCGCAACCGAAGCTAGCCGAAGGATCGGCCGAAGCTACGGCTAGATCCTTCGGCAGCTTTGTGAATAGACCCCATAGTGTATTAGTTGGGAGCACAATGAGGGACAGAGGGGAAATACACCAGAGTAGAGGGGGAGTGAGATTGCGGGGACTAGTCTAGCAGCCAGGTAGGACCAAGGTTCAAGTGATTATATTTTATTTTTTTATTTTACACCCTAGACAAAACAAGCACTTAACTCTTGCAGTGCAAGTGTAGCCCCACTGCAAGGGTTATGTTTTATTCTGCCTAGAATTCTTTAAATCATCCACATTTAGATTTTTATTGGTCGACTGCACAATATTCTTTTTTAGTTCAACACTGGATAAATACTTTGATTTGGTGGCTTCAGTAAGACGCATATCTTTATTGATGTGCTTTACAACTCTGTTTCCCCCTTTCCATTATGCTATCAATACCCTCCGCATTGTCAGAAGAGCCCGGGGATGTAGTTAAGGCCAAATCAAAAAGTCAGTTTATGTCAGAGAACTATGTGCAGATAACACCAAAAGAACTTCTTAAAGCCATCACCGCTGCACGGCCAGTATCTGAACTGGACAGGTCACATACAGTGGTGGTATCGAGATGAAGGGGTTAATGTGTAGATGTATAGAATAAGGGAGATGAAGGGTTAATATGCAGGGTAATCATAGTAGGTCACTGGCAACATATTGCCAGTGACCTACTAAGATTACCCTGAGTTTGCGATCACCATGAGCACCACCAATATTGTAATGTTGTAGCCCGTGAGGAGTGCAGGTGGTTCTTGGAAACAATCAGGGTTAATATACAGGTCACAATAGTTTAGGAGATGAGGGGCACTGAAGGGATTAAAAAATATCTGAGCCACTGAGAGTCAATAAATGAGTCACCAGTTGCTCCTGATGAGTCATTCATTGGTTCTCCCATTCACAGTTTACCATGATCTATCTCTTTCCTCTATATTAAGAGGAAGAAGAGAGATTATTAGTGTAAACAGTAACATGTGATTGCTTTGACTAGTCATCACAGCAATCACATATTACCGAGCCACTCAGATTACCTCTTATCAGTGTCTCTTTGTACTGAGCCATAAGAAAAGGGTACACAAGGACTAGTTGGTGCAGAGGTGCATAGCAGCCATTTCTGGAATGACATCTATAGACATCCTTCTAGAAATGGACATTCTCCTCGCTGCTGTCTTTTTACAATAAGGCGGTAGGCAGGTGGTAAAAACTGAAAACTACTACCTCCTTTTGTACACCCTCTTTCTATCACTTTAGGCATGACTGACCTTTTTCTATTAAAGAGGAAGGGCATGCATTCTGTGACTGTATTTCCCCCTTCAGCTTTAGCACCAGTGCAACGATACTTGCATTTTGGAATCAAGAAACGAGGCAAGGAGGTTGTCACTGATCATATCTGTAAAGTGTAGTATGTTGGGCTCCTCCTGGGATGGTGGCAGTAAATCTGCCAGATTTTTTTTCTTGTATTGGGAGGGCTGAAATGTCCCCCTTGAAGACTCCCACCAATTTCCCCTTCCTCATCACTGTCAGCATTCCAACACTCTTCCTCATTGCCAGTTCTCCAACCCTTCACACTCTCAATGACAGCATTTAAATTATCCCCCTCCTCCCCACCACACATCCAACAGCATCTTTTACTTATATGCCTCTTCTGTTTCCTGTTGCCTCATGGCATTCCACATGTTGGTGTAGGGCAGGAATGTCCTTCTGTGCAAAGTAATGTCAGCTAGCATATGTCTTTTTGGGCAAAATAATGGTGCCTTAATGCCTGGCACGGTGGTGTTGCACAAGTCACAAACTTGTTTAAATGGGGAATTTGATAAATCCGGCATAAAGGCACTGGGCATGAGGGTGATTTGGAAAATAATCTTCTCCTGCTCCCATAGCAGCACTCCAGGGGACTGTGCCCTTACGGAAGAGGAAAATGAGGCATAAGCAGCACTGTTCTGCATCTTTGAGGAGGAAAATAAATCCAAAAAAAGGAATGTTTTGAAACCAAAGCAAAGGTATGGCAGTAATGGAGGCTATTTTAAAATGTGACTGTTATGCATCCCTTTAGAGGAGTAGGGGAGGAAAGGGGTGCATTAGCAGTTCCCCCAAAAATGGCTCACCCTTGAGGAGGAAGAAAAAATTGCATTGGCAGAACCTGCAGGCAAGTGGCTGCTCTGCACCTGGAAGGAGAAAGAAGAGAAATGCTTTGTCAGATACTTCACTACCCAGATAGCAAGTAATTGGGCTGCAAGTTTGAAAATGACTTGCTAGACTTGCCAAGCTTCACAATTTTGTTGCTCAATTACAGCAAGTCTGCATTGCAAGTCTCCAGACCAGTGAGCTTGCAGAGCTCTTGCTAAGACCTGCAGGGCTCTTGCTGTAGACTTGCCAAGCAAATTTGCTACAAATTCAAAAAGTGTCAACTAGAACTTGTGCTGCAAGTGTTCTGCAAGTCTACAACTTGCAAGGAATGTGTGCAGCAAGTTAACACAAATTACAATGTATCCCCCCTACAAGTTTGTATCTATCTGGGTATCTGCTGTTCATGTCACCATTGGATTTGGGAACAATATATTCTCTCCACAGAACCTCAACAGACTGCATATCTGCTTTGATTTTCAAGTACAGGAAAATGTAAGAAAGGGTGGGCAGCATAAGGTTGTAAGATTCTACACTTATTTTTTTGCCCATTTTTTTCCCCCATCCATTTGCTGCTGCCTGACCTTCCACCTGAGATGCATAAGAGCAGGCAACCTCACAATGTTTTGAATTAGAGAATTTGATGATGTCTTTCAATGTTTCAAAAGTTTTTAGTCCTTTGAGTTGTGGGTGCTAAATAGAAAAAGAAGCAGCAGAAATAGCTGATGTTACGTTTCTGCATGAGCAGCAAGCTTATGCCAAGGACAAGTAGCTAGAGAAGAAGGGTTGACTTGGTGTTGTTCTGCATAGTTTTTTGGTGTGAAAATACAGATTCTGAATGAAAGTATTTTACTTGCTATGGCATAGCCTTTGCATGCTTACATTTTGCAAGATGATGGGGTATTTTTCCAGTATGAAGGAAAAAATCTGCAGCTACCTGAAATACTTGTGGAATAAGAATTCATATTTTGTTGGGTGTTTTTCCCAAACTTTTGACACAAATGTAATCAGTCTAATATGTTAATTTGAATTAACAAAAACTATCAGAATCTAAAATGTCTTACTCTTTAAGGCTCACCCACATAAGCAATAAAACTTGATGGGAACATAACCACTGACAATCTATGATGAGCATTTTAAAAAACAATATATTTTCTTATAGTTTTACTGCCAAAAGAGACACATGTAGGTGACAAATATAGCAAGGAGACAAAAGGAACAACCTTGTTGAGCTTGTCACCATCTTATAAAGCGATAGGTCAACTTGCAATGCTTTATCTAATTCTTTAGAATGGTTTCTTTTTGCTGATAGTCTGTAGGCCATGATGAACACCATCAGATATATTTTTTTAAAATCTTTCAAATGTATATTGTATGAATTTATTTTTTAAATTGACAGATTATCTTACCTCCACTTGTCATACATAACATGCTTCTTTACCCCCGAAAGAAAACCCCTTATATAACAACAGCAGAAAACATATTTACTAGAAATGCGAACAAACACAACAAAAAATACATGTGACATTGCATAAGTGTTGGTGAGAGTCACAACAAAGACAAGAACAGATCTCAAGGACCACGCTAGCACATATTGCTGTTATTTCTTTTGTGCTTTACTATTAGTCGCTTTTTACATTTCCGTGTTAAGCAACTGTCATACGGAGAGTTATTTCTATATACAGTTTTCCTAAAGATAGTTAAAGAAGGTGAATCAAGAAATTCACTATATTGGTTGTTGGCTATATGTGGGTTTCTTTATATAGAACATTACTAGTGGGGTCATACTTCTATAGTATTCTATGCTCATAATTTATCTATGTTATTATAAATAAACATGTTTAACTATGCATCATGCATTTCCTGTGCTGAAAGAAATACATACATTCAATATTTAGTTGTATTGAATATTACATGGTGAGAAAGGAAACTAAAGTTAATACACTAACACAAAATAAAAAAGAGCAAATGATCGATTCTACAGATCATTTTTCATATATAATTGGAAACACCATTGCATTTATTTAAAACCCTTCTGAATTTGTTTAGATTGTTTATTATGTTTCATTTCTGCCCATTTTAACAATAACTGGTTGTCAAATGTGATTTCAAAACAGTCAGTATCTTTTCTGAAGTTCTGCTTTGTACAGTTGATAAGGCTATTTCTTGTTTTATATCAGGGTCATTATTGTGGTCATTTAAACAATGAAGCCCTGCAGTGCTGGTTTCCTATCTACATTCTCAAACACACAGGCACAGCAAGGCAAGTCACTTTATTGCTTCCTGCTCCCTCCTCCTCCCTTCTCCAAGTTAGCATGTGGACAGCTGCTGGAGACTGTGCTGTGATCTTGTACTGCACAGGAAGTTCAGGGGATCAGAGCTGAGAGAGTTGGAGCCAGCTGCTTGGAAACATGATGACTGTAAGTTCTTGGACAAAAGTTTAAAGAAATATTTTGCTGGACAATGTATATTTGTTTGATCTGGAGTCATTATTAGTAATTATACTTATTCATTATTATTTTAATACCACTGCTGGCTGACTACTGTGTCATCCACAGTAATTTAATTATTTTAGTAAAACACCTGCCTGTACTCTGTATTTCTAGTAAATTTGGGACATTTAATACTGATTTAAGTTAACTGCTTCTGGGACCCATAGAAAACTACAAAGCTCTTTGCATTCTCAAACCCTGTGCAAACCAGGAAATGGTTATGTAGCTGGATTGCCCATTTAAATTGTGCAGCTATGTATCACTTAGGTTTCTCATCTACACATGGTGAGGGACTCCAGGGTTTATGACCAATATGAAGAAAACAGACCTTTTGTTTTCTCACAATATTACTAAGCCCTGTTCTGGGTCATGGAGCCTGTGGGCTTCCTTTTAGCCGCAGTTGTGCACAAGCCTATCTATTTGTAAGCTGACTAATGCTCTCCAAGTGCAAGTACTTATGTAAGTGTAGTACTCACCCCCGAAAGAGCTGTTGAGATATACAGGCACTTTTGTCTCAACTTAGAGATGAACTGCTCAGAATGGATCCAAGACACACCAGCACATCTTATGAGATGTTTCTAGAGGGCTTTAAAGCAGGTGGAGCCCTGGATTTCTATTCATGTACAACCAGGTATAAAACAAAAATATAAATGCACTAATCCAGAATGAAGTAAATACGTAAACTCACAAATGCAATATCAATAGTCAATTATGATAAGAAGCAGATTATAACTGTCTGTACAGTCAAGCTTTCTACAGTAGCTGTTATTGAATTGATTACTTGTATAACTCAGTCCAGCACTAACACTGTACTACTGGCCTGTAGCGCAAATGAAGTCCAGCCGGCTTTGGGCCCTGTCTGTACGTTGGTGGGCTTGTGACACAACAGTATGTTCACTGGTTGATAACTTCTCACTGTAACCACAAATCACGGTCTCTGACAATTCTCCCTTATAGGCCAGTGAAAGGGGTTTTTCTCCCTCTCAAGCCATCGTCCTGTGAGCTTTCAGACTGTTCTGATACAACAGGTGCTGGTCTCCTCCTCAGCTATCAATATAAAAATGGCGTCTGTGGCTTGGGTATGGCAGGTGGGGCATAGCACATACACCAGGTAATCTGCAAGAAGAACATTAATTTCTTAATTTCCTACAGTGGACTCAGGGGCCTAACTAGAAATCACAGGGCCCCATAGCAACATTTTGTATGGGGCCCTGTGATTTCTAGTTAAGCCCCTCTATGATGACTCTCTATGATGGGCCCTGCAGGGTCTCAGGTGGGTTGGTCAAACCCTCTTACCTGTCAGCCCCTATCTGCCTTCTCCTCTACGATTGCTGGCGGGCCCCGCATCCTCCGTCACTGGGCCCCCTCCTCTTCCATCATGTGCCCCACCTCCTCATTCACTGCCGACTCCAGGCCCAGGCTCCTCCTCCACAGCTGCTGGCTGGAACGCGCCGCTGCACACATCACTGACAGGTTGTGGCTGCGTGTTCCTCCTCACAGCTGCCAGTGACAGTGCTCTCCAAGTGCAAGTACTTATGTAAGTGTAGTACTCACCCCCGAAAGAGCTGTTGAGATATACAGGCACTTTTGTCTCAACTTAGAGATGAACTGCTCAGAATGGATCCAAGACACACCAGCACATCTTATGAGATGTTTCTAGAGGGCTTTAAAGCAGGTGGAGCCCTGGATTTCTATTCATGTACAACCAGGTATAAAACAAAAATATAAATGCACTAATCCAGAATGAAGTAAATACGTAAACTCACAAATGCAATATCAATAGTCAATTATGATAAGAAGCAGATTATAACTGTCTGTACAGTCAAGCTTTCTACAGTAGCTGTTATTGAATTGATTACTTGTATAACTCAGTCCAGCACTAACACTGTACTACTGGCCTGTAGCGCAAATGAAGTCCAGCCGGCTTTGGGCCCTGTCTGTACGTTGGTGGGCTTGTGACACAACAGTATGTTCACTGGTTGATAACTTCTCACTGTAACCACAAATCACGGTCTCTGACAATTCTCCCTTATAGGCCAGTGAAAGGGGTTTTTCTCCCTCTCAAGCCATCGTCCTGTGAGCTTTCAGACTGTTCTGATACAACAGGTGCTGGTCTCCTCCTCAGCTATCAATATAAAAATGGCGTCTGTGGCTTGGGTATGGCAGGTGGGGCATAGCACATACACCAGGTAATCTGCAAGAAGAACATTAATTTCTTAATTTCCTACAGTGGACTCAGGGGCCTAACTAGAAATCACAGGGCCCCATAGCAACATTTTGTATGGGGCCCTGTGATTTCTAGTTAAGCCCCTCTATGATGACTCTCTATGATGGGCCCTGCAGGGTCTCAGGTGGGTTGGTCAAACCCTCTTACCTGTCAGCCCCTATCTGCCTTCTCCTCTACGATTGCTGGCGGGCCCCGCATCCTCCGTCACTGGGCCCCCTCCTCTTCCATCATGTGCCCCACCTCCTCATTCACTGCCGACTCCAGGCCCAGGCTCCTCCTCCACAGCTGCTGGCTGGAACGCGCCGCTGCACACATCACTGACAGGTTGTGGCTGCGTGTTCCTCCTCACAGCTGCCAGTGACAGCCAGCAGCCTGAGATGCCAAAGCGACCCAGGCGGCCTGCACAGCATCAGGTGGTGTCCTGGCTGGGCCCCTCTGTGCCCCTGACCCTATAGTGGCTGTCTGTTTCGCTGTGGCGATTGTTCCGCCACTGTATGGACTGACAACACACAACATTTTTGTGGACTAAATGATGTAAGCCCTGGCCAGTTTTCTTTGGCTAAACTATTCGATCCATCCAGGGTTTTTTCTCCCTCTCAAGCCGGCGTCCTGTAAGATTTTCTGTTCTGATACAATGGGTGCTGGTCTCCTCGTCAGCTATCATCATGATGGCATCTGCAGCTTGGGTTTGGCAGGTGGGTCTCACACCGCATACACCAGGTAATCTACAAGAAGAATATTAATTTCTTAATGTCCTACTGTGGACTGACAACACACAACATTTTTGTGGACTAAGTGTTGTAAGCCCTGCCAAGTTTTCTTTGGCTAAACTACTCAACCCATCCCACTTCATCTCCATCACAGACACTAATTAACTTGTAGTCCCAAGATAAGAACTGTGAATGTGTAAATAAACCCTTTTAGATAACACAGGAATTGTGCAGAGAACACAGGATAGCGCTAAATTTTTGACAATATTAACAGGGTTTTTTGCAAAATTAAAAGATTAAATGGAGCAAATAAAATAAGTTCATTGTTAGGGTTTACAAAAACTTTAACATACATTTTACTTCAGTATGGAGTGATATATGTCCTTTAAAAATGTGTTAATGCAAGGCTCTAAATTGCACAAGCTCATTAATAGTAAAGGACTTACTCTTGAGTTAGTACTTCCTTCTCTTTATGTAAAAAACAAGATGTAATGCATTACAAAGTATAATAGGTTTTTTGCAATAGAATTTAGCCATGTTACGACAAACAGAACATGCTATTGATTCAATGGCATATGTTGCTGTGTGAAAACTCAGATGACATCGCATGCTATTGATTTCTCTGCCAATAACTGTTTGAAAAATCAGATTGTAGCTTCATAAATTGGAAGGATTAAAACTAAAAATGTTTATTATTTGCCATAACAGCAATTTGTACATTGTGTTTTCACAGTGAGCCCCTTGACTGAACATGACCACATGTTTTTTGCAGCTGCTCTTTCTGATTTAAAGCCAATCCAGCAAGAACAGCCATGCATTATGTTTGATAGCCATGTTGATTGGCACCTGTTATATTTATGGCAGTATGATTTTGATCAATGTCAGGTTTAGGTCACCAATGTCAGGCATCTCCATTATTTGAAACATTTATAGGCAATATATTAGCAGAAGCACAGTTAAATATGTTATGTTAAATAATATAGAATATAAAGAAGAATACAACATGTTGATAAAACAGTTTTTTAAAGGAAAACATTCATCAAAAACCATCAATGGACCCTTCCGACCTCAACAATCTCAGGCCAATCTCAGGCCTTACTCCCATTCACCTCCAAACTCATAGAACGCCTTATCTACAGCCGCATGAGCTGCCACCTCGCTGATAACAACCTTCTCGACCCCTTACAGTCAGGCTTTCGCCCTCATTCTCCACTGAAACCGCCCTCCTAAAACTCACTAACGACTTACCAACAGCTAAAAACAACGGCCACTATTCCTTACTCTTGCTGTTAGGACTTTCAGCTGCTTTGACACAGTGGACCACCTGCTCCTTCTCAAAAAACTCCACTCACTTGGTCTACAAGACTCTGCTCTCTCATGGTTTTCCTCTTACCTATCTAAACGCTCCTTTAGTGTCACCTACAAATCTAACTCCTCCCCTCCTCTTCCTCTCTCTGTAGGGGTCCCCCAAGGCTCTGTGCTTGGACCCCTTCTCTTCTCTATCTACATCTACTCCCTTGGTCAGTTAATAACCTCACATGGCTTCCAATACCATCTCTATGCCGATGACACTCAAATCTATCTTTCTACTCCACAACTCACCCCTCCTTGCATGTCAATAACCTACTAACTGACATATCCTTCTGGATGTCACAACATTTCTTAAAACTCAATCTGTCAAAAAATGAGCTCATGATATTTCCTCCTGCCCGTGCACCTTCCCCCAACTTTTCCCTATAGACTGTTAACACAACTATCCAGCACTCCCCCATGCCAAGGTGTTATCCTTGACTCAGACCTCACCTTTCTTCCCCTTATTCAATCACTATCCAAATCCTGCCGCCTTCACCTTTGTAACATCTCCAAAATATGCCCCTTCCTCACCAAAGAAACCGCAAAATTACTCATCCATTCACTTATTATATCTCGTCTTGACTATTGCAACTCCCTCCTCATTGGCCTACCTCTAAACAGGCTATCCCCCCTTCAGTCTATCATGAATGCAGCTGCTAGACTCATCCACCTAACCAAACGCTCAGTGTCTGCAACCCCCCTCTGCAAATCCCTCCACTGGCTTCCACTCGCCCAGAGGATAAAATTCGAAATATTAACAACCACTAACCATCCCCTCCGCTCTTCAAAAGACCTCCTGCTTTCCAGCTCCCTCGTCAACTCCTCCCATGCTCGCCTCCAAGACTTCACTAGAGTCTCTCCCATCCTCTGGAACTCTCTACTCCAACCGGTCTGCCTATCTCCCACACTGACTGCCTATATGTAACATGTGTAGCGCAATTGTCGTTTTTGCACACTGGGGCACCGGGCGCGTATTTACGTTTATAGGTGCGTAAACGCGGGGGTGGGGGAGTTAAACATTTTGGGGTTTTTTTTTTAACTTTTTTTATATGTGACTTTTATTTTTATTTTTTATATGTGACTTTTATTTTTTTTAATTTTATTTATTTATATATATATTTTTGCACTTATTGTTATTGCTATTATATAGGGGGATAACAAACCCCCTATATAATAGCAATGGCACACTGACAGGTCCTCTTTATGGAGACATTAGGGGTCCCCAGGACCCCTAATGTCACATGTGGACCCCAAAAGAAGCTGTAGATGGGGCAGCGGACCCCGGGATTGAAAGTGAGGGGTCAGGGGGGGGGGCAAAAAACCGGTGGCGGCATTGGTCGGGTCTTTCCAGCCCGTGCGCGCGTGCAGAAAAAAAATGCCGTCTGGAGACGGCAACCCACCAATGCTGCAGTGCCGTCCGTCCGTTTTTTTACAACGGGCGGACGGCAAGTGGTTAAAGAATTCATCCCCACACAGCAACCTCCTCATGTATCACTTGCCCCTCCCTTTTAGATTGTAACCCCTCACGGGCAGGACCCTCCTTACAATCTTGTCTTGAATTGCATTGTGACTGTAATGTCTTCCTTATATTGTGAAGCGCTGCGCAAACTGTCGACTCTATATAAATCCTGTATAATAATAATAATCATAATAATGAGAAGAATGTGTGGTATTTTATTGCTTTCTTCACCTTTGAGTTTTTCATCCAGCACAACTATGCAAGGACATATGACTTTTCTGTTCTGCATATTTTTCAGTGACACTTTCCTCTTTTTTTACAAAGTATGTTTTTATTGAGAAAAACTGTTTGTAACATAAAAAGGAGAAGAATAAGGAATATACAAATTCCCAGACATGGGAAACCCCCACAAATAAGCAAGATTCAATGCATATAATAAATTATGGGTGCTAAACTCAATGTACATGTATGCTTTCTAGACATGTGCGATTTGTTTCCTTCCGAATTGAAATTCGGACGAATTTTCGGACATTCGGATGTATCCGAATTCCGAATTACAGACATAACGAATGCAAACGAATCCGAATTTCCATTTCCGAAATTCGGTAGCGGTAGTTCGAACGTTCGTTTCGTTTTCTGTTCTTATTCGTTTCTTATTCGTTTCGTTCGTTGGAGCAAAGTGACATTAGAGAAGGAGAAAAATATTTTTCCCCCCTCAAATGTCACTTTGCTGCAAACGAACGAACGAATAAGAAACGAATACGAAACGAATAAGAACAGAAAACGAAACGAATGTTCGATCTACCGCTACCGAATTTCGTCCGAATCCGAATTCCGATTTCGTCCAAATCCGAATTTAAAACGAAACAAAACTAAACGAATTTTTTGGCAGTGCACATGTCTAATGCTTTCCATTTGACATTTTCATAGATTATGCATTTCAAATGCAGCAGTGGTATGTGTCTACTTGTATTGTGGAAAGACATAGTGGTCTATTCACGAAGCTGCCGAAGGATCTGGCCGTTGCTCCCGATCATGGCCCAGCGGCTCGTCAGCAGAGCCGCTGGACAATAGGAAACTATTGGGTGGAGCTAGCTGTCACTGCTAGCTCCGCACAATTATTTGCTATTTATTTTTTTTAAACTTTTTTCACTGTTTTTCTGTTCTGCTCGGTACCTCTGAGGGACCGAGCAAAACAGCCGAGCCGAATGCTTTTAATGAAAAAGCCAAGTCCCAGAAGAGAATCCAAGTAAAGCGAACAAAAGGGGATTTTCTCCCTCTCAAGCCAATGAGGTGTTAGTAAACTGGGGGTTATGGTCATATAGTTGTGCCATCAGTTACTCCATGTGCATAAAATGGTTTAGTTCTATTACACAATTCTTCATCTTTGGTGGAGGTTTAGTTTTCCAGTGTCTTGAGATAATTATCCTTGGTGCTATGAGGTAGAATCTTAGCAAGCCCTTTTTTACATTAGAGAGAGATACGGGAATAGCAGAGCTATCTGTAGGGACATCTGTGTGTTAGAGGATAGTATTTAATTATATGTGTCAAAGATAGTTCTCCAGAAGTTTAGCATTGGGGGAGCAGTGGCACCATATCTGGGTTATTGTACCTATATAGTTTCTGCACCTCTAGTAGGTATTGGAAACTCGTGGTAAAATGTTATGTAGTGTGTAACAAGGCATTCATCTCCCAAATGTATTCCCTTAGTGATATTCCTGTGTAGTTCTCACTTTTGCCATTAGACATCCCACATGTATTTATTTCATTAGTGTGGGATCATGTTTAGGGGAAGTTTGTTAGTTATACTCACCCAATCCTTGGAGCCGGCCAGCTGTGACAGCAGTCCCTGAAGCTTGTAACCTCATATGTTGCAGCAATGGAATGTCCCTTGGCATCCTCACGTCCTATAAACTATGCATACAGTAGAATGTGATGATTTACGGGACCTTAGACCACTGCAGAGAAGGGGGAGAGACAATCAAGGGACAGGTCTAAGAGCCAGCTGGCTTGTAGAATCAGGTGCATATCACTTTCTTATTTTCAGCCTTAGAGCAAAACAAGCAGTTAACCCTTGCAGTGTGGGGTAGCCCCACTGCAAGGGTTTATAAACAAAATTACCCAGAAATCTTAAAATCACCACTTTATAGCACCACTTACAGCTCACATATGTTTTAACAGCTGATGATACTGGTATAAAGGTCCTTGTCTAGGCACTTTGTGATATGTGGTGACAATAGTCAGCCCTGTCTCCCTCAATCTTCTGCCCGTAAATCACCTATTCTGTATTGATGCACATTGCCCAGGAATATTACACTGATGTCACTATATAAAAAAAAAACCTTTTGAAAAAAAAAACAATTGCAGGCAACAACAGTTAGGAAATATGCCCTATGAAAAAGTACATGCAGGCAGTTATCCATGTAGTGCATGTGGACATGTAGACAGGGACAGGTTGTGAAAAAATCAATTGACCTCAGCAACAATTAGGAAATATGCCCTGTTAAAAACGCATGCAGTCTGTTATTAGTGTAGTGCATCTGGAAAGGGACAGGGTATTAAACATCAATTGCAGCCAGCAAAAAGTAGAAAATATGCCCTGTGACTAAACAGTAAGGATTGACTCGGGCGTGTTCGCAGCTCCACGTGCCGAGCCCGCCAGGAAGCTCACAGCGCCAGCGTAAATCACAGGTACTGAGACATTTTCCCGGTCCGCAGCTGCCTGTGATTGGCGCTACTCGCTGTCAGCTTCCTGGCGAGCTCGGCACGTGGAGCTGCGAACACGCCCGAGCCCATCCTTACTAAACAGATGCACCCTATCATGACTGTAGTGCATGTGGAGAGGATGTAAATAACTGCAGGACATTAGCAACATTAAAGGGTTATTAAACCCTGTGGGGTTTTTTTTGCCTATATCTACTGCTAGCAAGTAGATATGTGCAAAAACTTTTTTTTTTAAACGCTTTAAAAGAGGTTCAAACTTACCTGTGTCATCACCGCGCGCTCCCGTCCAAAAATCTGAAAAATCTCGGGAGGCCGCAAAGGATCTTGGGGCTGGCGCATGCACAGTTCAGAATTTTGGCCGGGAGACGAGGAGAGACAAAAGGTAAGTCTGTGGATGCGTGCACCCGCATGCAGACACCGTGGGACATGAAGTGCCAGCAAGCACAGAGGAGTCAGCGCTGGATCAGAGACCCGCCACACCGCTGCAGGGACAGCTGAAAACAACAGGAAAGAAGAAGATTGGATTAAGAGGCATCATTTAAGGTAAGTGCTTACACTAACATTGGGGGGAGGGAAAAAATTACCCTTTAAAGGAGAACTATGAGATGAGTGATTTCCACTCACCTCATAGTTCTAGCCGACCTGTGACAATGAGACTGTCACAGGTCGGCTCAGTAGATCGGGAGGTGAGCGAACACATACCAGGTTCGCTCACCTCTCGATCCTGTCACGGCTCTCTGCCGTGACAGGGGGAGGGGCTGGATTCCCCTCTCCCCGCTCCAATCTGCCAGCGCTGACTGGCGGAACGGACGGGGGAGGGGGCGGGTACAGCTGGCTCTGCCTCTAGATAGGCAGAGCCAACTGTCACTCACGCAGCTGGGTGGATCCCGTCATCTACGTCGGGATCCGCTCCGGCTGCGGCGTCTCAGTATACTGAGCTTAGGGTAACGGGAGGACGCTAGTTTGTGTCCTCCCGTTACCCTAAGGAGAACTATGGGGAAAAACACTGACGCCATAGTTCTCCTTTAATGTCACTCTAGGATGTAAAAACCCCTTTTTTAACTCATCAAAAGCCTTTTAATTATATATTTAACACATCAAAGGGGATCAAATAAGAATGCTTCATTGTTAGTGTATACATAGACATTAAGATCATGATAAAGACAATGGGGGTGATTTACTAACCTAAACACACGCACGCACCAGGTGCATGTGATTTTTACACAGCAAAACGTATTTATCAACCAAAAAGTCTCTAAAAGCATATTTCCACTAATGCCATATATGGAAAAATCATGCACATGATGCATATATAATGTTTAGACAAAAATGGTTAGCTCATGCATTTACATTCCTGCATTCATCAACGCAAGCAACACAATGTAGAGCTAATTTACACAACATCACCTTGCAATTCATGCAGGGCTTTGCACAGCACACCTGCTGGGTGTGTACACACTACAAAGGTGTCTAGATTACACCAATAGATCATGCTGGGAGGGAACACACTACAGAGGTGTATACTTGTTCGTGGCGTGTTTATAAGGTTAGTAAATCAACCCCAATATGTCACACCTTTATTATGATGATGCAGTTGCAGTCATGATTCACTGGATTAGACATTTTGCAGGTCCAATGCTGAAGATTGTTTTGAATTTGCAAATGTAGGCTGAATAGAGTAGAGTATCCCTACAATTAAGCCCTCTACTTGTTTTGTAACACATCAATGAAGGAGACCAGGAAGGTTTTATCAAAACCATCTGAATCGATAAGGCTCTTTGTGAATTCTAGATACACACGATATGCAGCTGTGCTTTCTTCATGTTGGCATTGTATCCAGGGAGCAGAGACAAGCTCTTATGTCCAGCCAGCACTTGTTTGTCAGTGTTATCAGCCGACTGGGGCTATCAATCTTTGACTGTGCAAACTCTCACTCATGTGAATCAATGGCTCAAATCTAGCTTGGTTTAGTAAAAACATGAAAATGTTACTGGGCTCATAGTGACATAATTTGCTTTAAGTCTTTGGTTAACTAAAGGAAACTTCTCAGGATAGACATATGGGAGCTGCCCCTGCTGACTGTCATCCTAAGCTTTTCTTTACTATCTAATGAATCACTGTCTTTAAAAGCATGCAGCCACTGCGGTCCAAGAAGTCTGGAATGCTCTGCTACATGCTTGCTACGGGTAATTATTTTCCTAATTAGCAATACATGATATAGATGCTATCCATCATGGTTGCTTTGATAGATACTAGGCAGCAATAGAGCAGTGTCATCCTCCATATACCTGTCCTCACAGATTTATTTTAAAGTAAGCATATGCTAAGTGAAATATGGCCATTGCTTTGCGTTTGCGTTTGAAAAGCTAGGGGCGTGGCTGCCATACTGACCCTTTAAATGTTATGCATTATAAATCACTGACCCAGAACAAGTATGCCGACAGTAAAGACAGAACCTCTTTTCTTCACACTTCAAACATGGAACAATGACTCAAAAACTATTCACAAAATGGTATCAGAGTTATAGCCATGCAGTTAGCATTTTCAGGAGAGGTCAACAATGGCAGCTCCCATATTTCTCTCAGTGCAGCTTTCCTTTAACCCCTTGCTGTCCGGCCAATTGTAAATAAATGGCTGGACAGTAGACGCTTAACAGTGGGTGGGCATTTTTAAACGTCCTTTCCTGCTCCCACTCACATGCTCCATAAGCATTTTAAACAGCCGGTGATCCTGTTTACATACCTACGTTCAGGCGGCTATATTATGTGGGAGTGTGCACCCCTCCACCACCGGCTATCTGGGGCTCCACTGTCCCCCGTGCGGGCATGGGACTGGCACAACAGGTTTTTGCTCTTAGATCGGAAGGAGATCAGCACACTCCCAGTGGCTGATCTCTGCTCTGATCACTGGATCCCGTAAGTGATGTGTATTATATCACTTTGGTGTTACTCTGTCATTTCTCTGGCTGTTGTAGCTGGAGAAGAACCTAGTGAAGCAGGTCTTAGCACCTTTGGGAGTTCATAGGTGACATTAGGGGTCTAATAGACCCCTGATGTCTCCATAAAAAGGACTTGTCACTGTATGTGACAAGTGATAGTAATAAAGGTAAGGGTAAAAAAAGTTTTAAAAATGTAAGTCACATATAAAAAACCTAACAAAACACACAAAAAAAAAGTCCTTAGGTGCGCCTACATGCGAAAACGATGATTGTGTCACATACTGTAGGTTACATATCACCGTGAATGTTGGAGTGCGAGCAATTAGTCTAGGGACATCAATCATTGTTGATACTAAACTGGTAAGCTTCTATTCACTCCCAGCACAGATTGGTCATCCACAGTCCTCTATCCACTCAATTAAGCCTGATCACAAAGGAGGCAGCTCCATAAGGCAGGGAACCTTCATATCTGTCCAAAAAAAACAACAAAAGAGTGCCCACTTCCTGTGAAGAATCGTTTATTAAATGAGGCTAAAAATAGGTAATGTACTCACAAGCAAACATATAAAGCAAGCGTATCCAGTAGTTCCTTTCTATGAAGGCTTAACAGCCCATCAAATGCCACAACGCTGCTTGTTCAGCCCACAATGAAGCTGTCTTCCATCAATGAGTGGCAGCGTTAACGAGTTTCTGGGGCACTCCCCCTTCCTCAGAACCCTTGGGGCGTGCCCTAGAAACGTGTTACGCTTGGGTTACATGTCTGCTTGTGAGTACATTACCTATTTTTAGCCTCATTTAATAAATTATTCTTCATATGGAGCGGGGGCTCTTTTGCTGGCTTTTCTAAACTGCTTATAAAACGTCGCCTATGGCCAATTTTGGATATGGTAATTTTTTGTGATTTTGCGAGAGCACGCAATTTTAAGGCTTGACAAGTTTGGAATTTATTTACAAAACGTTACCCCATCTTGTATATTTCACACAAAAAATTGGGTAATAATAAATGTTTCATAACATAACATAGGGAAAACAGTTATTTTTCCCAAATTTTCAATACTTTTTTCTTTATATAATACAAATTTAAACCCCAGTGGTGAATAAATGCCACCAACAGAAAGCTCTATCTGTCCCCCAAAAATGATATAAAATTAATTTCCGTACAGCTTTGCATGATTGAATAAATGTCAGTCAAAATACCTCAGCGCTGAACACTGAAAAAATGGTCTGGACAGGGAGGGGATTTGCCACCCCGGTCTTCAAGTGGTTAAGGAGCTTTGCTATATCTGATCTATCTCAATAGTTTTGTAATCCTATCTATCATACATATTTAAAATATGTTTAATATTGGTCATAATAAATGTTGGTAAAGCAGTGTATTATTACTACTGGTGGCAGCCTACCACTGAATTTGCCTAAACATTTTTCCTATTTGTGACTCTGGATTTAGGTTTTTAAATCCACTTTTCTATCTCACCAGCATGGCATCTTATGTGTAACTAATGCACATTAATGCCTTCCTTTGCAGATGATTCCTTTCCAGCTGCCTTGCACACTGCTGCAATTAATTCTCCCATGAAAGATTTACTTAAAAATTAAATTTCACAAGCATGATGCTGCCATTCTTCTCATGAACCCGCCCATGATATGCTACTAAATACACATTAAATCTTCAAGCTTAAATCTGCAATTCTGCTTTCCAAAGGAAATGAAATCTATTTAACTTTCAGCACCAGGATGAGGAAAAACGTCATTATCGTCTAATTCCTCGCACTTTTTCTAATTGGTTGCAGGCTTTTGCTATTTTGGCTAGCGTTATTGGGGAGAAAGAACCAGAACATTGCTCTGCCCTGTTTTGCTACCTTGACGCTGTAGGTGAAGCTCATAGAGTGTATGGGGGAACAGCTTGGCTTCGTTATGACGAACAGTTTAGTCAGCGCAAAGCTATTAGACCGTCTATTCGTTGGGATCATAAAGACATTAGCCTCTGGATGAAGCTAATGACCTCTGCTCGAGTGCCCGCCCCCTTTTTTCACGGGGCGGCCGGTGGTTCTGCCAACTCGGGACAACCGGCCGCCAGGTGTAAGGGTTTCTGCTGGCAATACTACGAGGGGGCCTGCAAGTTTGGAAGCGGTTGCCGCTTCAAACATGAGTGTTCCGGATGCAGGGGTAGTCACTCCCTCTCCAGATGTTTTAAGCAAGGCAGGGGGCGTGCCGGCGATGCTTCAGGTAAGAGGGACGACTCCGGTGAGGGTGGAAAGGATGCGTTCCTTTCTAAATAGATATCCTGACCGGGTGGCGGCTTCACTTCTAGAGTCAGGTTTTACCGAAGGTTTTCGAATTCCCAGTTCTCTGACCATAATACCTCCATTCTCTAAAAATTGCCTGATCTGGTCGTTTCTCCTCTCGGGGTGGTGCCGAAGAAGGAACCTCACAAATTTCGTTTGATACATCATTTGTCCCATCCCAAAGGGGGTTTGGTGAATGATGCGATCGACCCCGCGATTTGTGCAGTATCCTATACCTCGTTTGATGCCACTGTAGCATGAGTTCGGCGGAATGGGAAAGGTTCCCTTCTTGCGAAGTCTGACATCGAGTCGGCATTCAGGCTACTACCTGTCCATCCTGATAGTTTCTCTCTGCTGGGTTGCCATTGGCAGGGATCCTATTTTGTGGACAAGTGTTTGCCCATGGGCTGCTCAATCTCCTGTGCTTTGTTCGAAACTTTCAGTTCATTTTTAGAATGGGTGGTTAGGGAGGTTTCGGGGATCAATTCGGTCATTCACTACTTAGATGATTTCCTTTGTATTGGCCCTCCAGAATCGCGCTCCTGTGCTGTGTTATTGGCTACTCTGCAGCACATTGCATCCCGTTTCGGTGTCCCACTGTCCCAAGAAAAAACAGACTACGGAACTACGGAAATTAGTTTCTTGGGTATCATGATTGATACCCAGGCCATGGAATGCCGTTTGCCACGGGACAAACTATTGGACTTGAGAGCTGAGGTTCAGGCCGCCAGTGGCAGGAATAAGATCCAATTGCGTAGCTTGCAATCCCTCTTAGGTAAGCTGAATTTTGCTTGCAGGATTATGCCTGTGGGCAGGGTTTTTTGTCGTCGCTTGTCTGCCGCTACGGCTGGAGTTAGGAGGCCAGGACACTTTGTTGGGTCCCATGTTTCGGAACAAAAAGGTCAGGTTTAATTGTGAAAATTTGGGGTCGTACAAGCCATTAACAACATCACGGCTTCCTCTCCACCTGTCATTCGCTTACTACGCTATTTAGTGCTGGTCTGCTTGCAGCTGAATACTTTTATTTATGCTGTACATCTGCCTGGAGTTTCTAACACCTTGGCTGACTCATTGTCTCGTTTTCAGTGGGACAGTTTCCGTATGTTGGCGCCGGGAGCGGAGCAACGTGTGGTTCCTTGTCCCCCTCACCTGTGGAATCTGCCTTTGCAGTCATCTCTGGACTTCTGCGTGGGTCGGTGAGTTCTCAAACCTGGACGGCCTACACTAATGTGTGGCGGGAGTGGTTTCTGCTGATTCTAGAAACAGGTAAGTTCGCCTTGGTCAATGGAGCCACGGATATGCTTCTTTACTTTATCGGACGTAACTGGTCGCAGGGTGTGTCGGTGTCGACTATGAACCGTAAGTTATCAGGTCTGGCCTTCTTGTTCGAATTGTTGGGTTGTAGGGATTTTACCAAGGAGTTTGTGGTGCGTCAGGTGGTGAAGGGCCTCCGCAGGGGCCGGCGCCGGTCGGACGACCGTCGTCCGGTCACCTTTTCTTTGTTAAAAACGATTTTGGATCAACTTCCTCTCTGCTGTTCGTCTTCCTTTGAGGTCTCTCTGTTCAGGGTCGCTTTTCTTCTGGCGTTTTTTGGGGCATTTTGCATTAGTGAATTGGTCAGCCCGTCAAAACGGATACAAGGGGGCATTTTTCGTAATGAGGTTAAGATTATGTCTAACTATATTATAGGTTGGACTTGATGGACTAATGTCTTTATTCAACCTCAAATACTATGTAACTATGTAACTATGTAACTATGTATGTCGGATTCCGTCAAACTTTTCCTACGCCATTCTAAGACAGATCAATTTGGCAAAGGCAAGTGGGTGGTACTCCAGAGTGTCCGGGGTTCAGTGCTTTGTCCTGTCCTGGCAGTCCAAAGTTTCACGCTGGTTCACCCTCCCTGTGACGGATCTTTCTTGGTGCATGCCGATGGCACTCCCCTATCTAAGTTCCAATTCCCTGCCGTTTTCAGGAGTTGTTTGGCCAGGGCCGGTCTCAACACTAAGTCTTTCTCTTCCCATTCTTTTCGGATTGGTGCCGCCACTGAGGCTACCAGTTGGGGCCTTGAGGAAGCTCTTGTTAAGCATATTGGGAGATGGGAATCTAGCAGGTACCGTTTGTACGTACGTCCGCATTTAGTTTAGGCTGTGTCCAGCATGGGTTGGTTTATAGTCTGTGTTAAGTCGGTTGTTTACATTTGTTTTCTGTTTTAGTCTGCCGCTTTTGTCGGGCGTCTGACAGTTGTGCTGTTTGTTTTCTTTAGTTCTCGTCTGGATCCTTGGTCATTCCTACGTGGTGTGGGGGGCCCGCCGTGCGGATGTCCGTCCTGATGGCAGACAGCTTGGGGTCCAGGGGAGCATTGCCAAGGTGCGATGGTTAGGTTTCCCTGGGATGTTGTGGAGCCGGGTGGTTCCTGAGGTCCACAGGTATGCTAGGCTGGATAGGGTGCCGGACGTTCTCCTCCTTCACGTGGGATGATAGGGCTGTAGTAAGCCATGTTAATAATATAGCTTATGTCATACCCTGTCATGTGCCTTACTGTAATACATGGTTGTTTCCCTTCTCTTTGCTGCTCTTCCTTTTAAATCCGTATGTCTTCTCACGCTGGGCAGAACTTCTGTTTTGCAGCAGACTGCCTTGTCTCTGGAATGGATACATGGTGTCTGTGTGCAGGTTCACAACCTGAGCCAGCACTACAGGAAGAGGCACTCAGCTGCAAAGGGAAGTTCTCCCCCAGCCTGAGAAGAGATAAGGATTTTAAAGGAAGAGCAGCAAAGAGAAGGGAAACTACCATGGATTACAGTAAGCCACACATTACAGTATTGTTTTATGTTAAAAAATCTGAGGGTTTAATGTCACTTTAATGTAGCGTCCTGAGGTCCAAAGTTATGAATTCTGGGTAAAGTTTGGAAACTAGTTTTGCTAACAGGGTTATTTACAGGCCATCCGAGTCCAGACATCTACCTGTATGTGTACCATACATGGATCTGCCAATTGATAACTTATTAGTGTTTTGGATACTCAGGGACTTGCTATTCCTCATTAAGAGGTTGTTAATAAAGCCATAAAAAGGCTTGATAAAGAAATATCTGGTGCGTTGGCCATTATGATGGTAAGTACCGCAGCGCTGAATACTGAAAAATGGCCTGGCCAGGAAGGGGGTCTAAACACCTGGTCTTGAAGTGGTTAAAGAACTTTTGAAGACTCTCTAAAAAATAAATATATTGTTGCTCTGTAATACACACTTTTTTAAGCTGGTTAGTTTACCTACAAAGCAACAATGAGATGGAGCTCAAGCTAATCCTAATGCTAGCTATATTTATAATGATGATAAATATCCATCAGAGATAAGATCATTTCAAACAATCCTTCTCCTGAATGTAATTGAAGCAACAACAAAAAATGTGATTCAATTTGATCAGAAACCTAGGATGGATTTGACCTAATGAAATTGATTTGTAACACATCAGAATGATTGTTTAGTTCAAACAATCATAAAAAGTAATTTGAACCACCCAAGAAACCAGACACCACACCCCAAAAACTTGCAATACAATCACAAAAAATAAGACAAAAATAGGGCTTTTTCGGTGTCCTTCCAAGAGTGAAAGGACCTCAATTACATATATACAAAACATTATGTTTATTAAAAATAATACAATAAAACAATGTTAAAACATATAAAATCATTGCTCATACTAAAGTACGTAGCAGCGACATCTTCCAACACAGTATTAATAACTTATCCAAACATCACGCCTCCCTGTATCTTACCAGCACATTGTGGTTTACAATTAGCTCCATACACTTTTTGATCATCAAATCACACACAGGAATTATATCAATAAGTTCTTTTAGAACAAAATTAATCCATAAATCATGCTTAAATGTGCAGTAGGTCCAGCCTTCTACACATTTCATCAAAGCTTCTTCAGGAAGATAGGAGGCAGTTGTTGTTGGAGTTTGGTGGTACATAAATCCACACACTCAGGGAACGTCCCACACCACCCAGGACATATATAGAGCGTGGGAAGCAGACAGAGATAGTCGGTTAGGCTGGGCACACATCTTACAACCATTGCAAGACTTTTGTCTTGCGATGGTTGTAAGGTACTTTAAAAAACGTACGATCTGCCTATCTTGCATAGGCAGATCGTACTTGCGATGATCGCAAGCCACGCCCCCTGAGGGGCGGGCTTCCGATGACTGCAATGCCGAACGGCAGTGTGCGCTTGCGCACACCGGCCCGTACGCCTGTTATCGTACGGACATGCCACAAACCCGCCGAACATCGTACGATGCTCGGCGGGTTTTCGAACATGTCTGTAAGTTTAAAGTCGTGCGACCTTACAGTATCGTAAGGTGTGTGGGGACGTTTAGGCAGAACTTTCCTACCCTTTCATTGATATCAAGAGTTGGGCTCTAAACAGTATTAATCCAATGAGATCAACAAACGAATGTCTGTCCATTCCCTATCCCTACTTCACCCACCACAACACACCACACTTTTGTTTTTGTTTTTTTAAATCTTAAATTTTTTAAATCTTTTTTTATCTTATTTTGTGTGGTTTAGTTCAAACAATGTCTTAAAGATGCAACTTATTTTTTGTCAAAATGATCAAAATATCCAAGCACAATATCCACTGATCACTTCATTACATGTATGATCGGCATTCTATCCCCTTATTTACCAGCTATGTCCTCACATTATAGTCAGCATATAGTATAGACATTATATGTCCTCACATTATGTACAGCATTTTCCACTGCCTCATATCCCTTCACTTTTCTGCCTTCTGTCGTTTAAACTTCCAGTAGGCTTACTACTGAAACTTCCTTTATGTAGATAACATGAAAGGCTTGGTTTTGGTTGTTATAATTCATTTTTGGATTTTTCTGCTAGGGTTTTTCAATCTAGGGAAATGCTAATACCTTTTTCACTGTGCCTTTTTTCTATCAAAACAAGGCACAACTTCTGTTTAATTGTATGCTTGAATAGGATCCTCAAACATTTTTTTGGATATGTGGATGCTTTTATTATATTTTGCACCAAGGCTCTGTGTTTTTTTTTTTTAAATATTCTGTATGTAAAGATACTAATGTTAGATTTTTTTTTGTTTACTCCACTTAGTCTTTTTTAAACCAGTTTCTTATTTGGATAGATGTGAAATATGAACAAAAAAGGACCAGCTTCATATTCAATTAGTCAGAGTTTCTCTAAAATATCAATGTCACTGCTGTGGCTTTTTCTCTGGGAAAAAATAAAACAATTAACGCTGACCCCCCCTCCTGATAAATAATATTTGTGATGACTGGTCCTCCAAAGACGCTTTTCTTGCCAGTCTCTGGCTGGTCTTGTCACCAACCTTCTCATTGATGTCATCACATACAATGATGGGCTAGGAACCATTGTTGGTCCTGCATTGTACTTGATGACATAGAAGTGTACACCCACATTTCACCACTGGAGGGCGGAGGAATGGACCCCCAGCTGGAACAACATAAATTACACTGGACAATGAATATTTTGCTTCTTGAACACTTCTGGGTGTATCTTATAGATTTTTGGACGCTAATCACGAAAATAAAGTGTCATTTAACTTGTCATCTACCATTTTTTTTAAAAATATGTTAATTTTGTATTTTCTTGTCACATTTGAAGTTTATTAATTTTTGATTGTGTTATATGTTGATTTGTTTAGCTTATACATGTCCAGGCTTGCACACAGGACTGGTTGCATAAAGTTTGCGGAACTTGCAGAGGTTGGGCATGCCTGGAAATGCTTAGAATTAGTGTATGCTGTTGTAAGTGCTAAAGGCAGCTTGCAAAGTAGAACTAGGTCTAGCACAGTAACAGACTTGCTGTTGTAGTTGTAGTATGGTTGGTGACATCAGAAATGTCTCGCCAATGTTGAAACAGTCATGACACATTCTACTACATTTCTGGTGAGTATACATTTATAGTGATGTTAAGCCTTCCATTGATTTTTCATTTTATGTCTAGAAGGGCCATACTTACATGATATTGCTATCCTTCTTCCTTCAAGTTTCTTCCTTCCTCATTCTCTAGCTAATCCCTAAATTGCTCTCCCCTCGCCTGTTGTGGGTGACTCCACCAGCTAGCCAGCTGCTGAGGAAACACCTGTGCTTGCTCTTTCCCGGCAGTGCCCGCAAGCAGCTGTGTGCGTCTATAGACACACATAGGGGTCTATTCACAAAGCTGCCGAGGGCAGCCGAGTGAATGACCGATCAGAAGTGAAGTGAGCCGAACACCGTTCGGCTATTCACTTCAGGCTGGTACGGCTGATTTCAGCCGTATATCGGCTGAAATCAGCCGTACATCGGCTTGCTTCGTGTGGCTTCGGATCAGCC
>NW_017306864.1:387274-434524 GCF_000935625.1 Nanorana parkeri | reverse complement strand
GAGCTGTACGGGCTATTGTGAATAGCCCGTACAGCACCCCCTCGGTTCTCCTGAACCGAAGGGGTCCTGGTGCCGAAGCTAGCCGAAGGATCGGCCGAAGCTACGGCCAGATCCTTCGGCAGCTTTGTGAATAGACCCCATAGTGTGTGGCAAGCCATGCCCATCCTCTCCTCCCAACTGACTGACTGATGGCAGAAGGAGCCAATCACTCCTCTGCCCTCAGTACCCTCCTCCACAACCAGGAAGTTCAGGAAAGGAGGATATCTTTACCCTCCCATCAGTGGTGATAAATAACCACAGGTAAGTGTGGTGGGGGGCAAGGGAACACAGAAAGGTACTAGGTAATTTTTACCTTAATGCAGGAAATGCATTAAAGTGACATTAAAGGCAAAAAAATGTCCCTCCCCCCATGTTATTGTTAGCACTTACCTCAAATTATGTCTCTTTTTCCGATTTTCCTCTTCTTTCCTGATGTTTTCAGCCTTCTCTCCAGCGTTGCGGCATCTCTCCGATCCAGCGGTGTCTGCATGCGGGTTCACACGTCCATAGACTTACCTTGCGTCCCTCGTTGAGTCCGGGCTGAAAATGAGAACTGCGCATGCGCCCGCCCCAAGATCCTTTGCGGCCGCTCGAGAAATTTCTCATTTTCGCACGGAACACAGGTGAGTCTAAACAGCTGTTTGAGCTTTTTTTTAAAAACTTTTTGCATATATCTACTGCTTGCTAGCAGTAGATATATGCAAAAAAACGGGAGGGTTTAAATATCCATTAAGTTATAAAACGCCTTGCCTTTAATAATACTTTAAGTCTCAAAGATGCACAATGACTGGACTTGTTAAAAAAGCGTATGAACTGTACTTTGATTGTAAGATTGGTGATCAGGACAAGGCGTGGGTCCTCATATTTGTTGTTCAAGATGTGCTGTTATTCTGAGAGCTTGGCTCAGAGGAGCTCAGAAGTTAATGCCATTTGCTGTCCCACTGATATGGCGAGAATAGAAGGATTATAAACAGACAGTTACTTCTGTCTGACTAATGTCTCCGTTTCTGTGCAAAAAAAAATCAATTGAGTACCCCAATCAGCCTTCAGCTATGAGACCAGTGCCACATGATGACAGTCTGCCAGTACTAAAGTCATCAGACAAATGGAGCTTTGACAAAACAGTTGAAGAATATGCAATGCACCAACCAGGTACAGACAGTGCCAATGATCCCGATTTTTAATTGTGTATGTCTGGCAAGGCTGATCTCATAACACAGTCAAAATTAAATGACCTGGCCAGAGATTTGGGTTTGTCAAAATCAAAAGCAGAACTACTGGGTTCAAAACTTTAAGGATGGTCTCTGCTAACACCAGGTATGAAAATGTATGTCTTTAAAAGCTGCCAAGATGATTTAAAAAGCTTCTTTGCACAGGCAAACATCCGTTTTCAGTACTGACATAGACTTGTGCTACATATCAGAAATTATGCATTATTATTATTGATTTAATATTTCTCAAGATTCCTACATGATACAGTTATTCTGAAATTATATTTGTGTTCAGCTTGAAGGGGCGTAGAATAATTACCAAACATTTATTTATAGGAAGCAAAACTTTTGCAAATATTTGTTGTTCATTGTGATTAAGTAATTGTCTGGAGTTCTGCTTTAAATGTAACTCAAGTAGACCCCTTTGCTATACAATGTGACACATCTTTTGTCAATAAAGAGCATTGACAGAAAGCGTATTGGAGTGCGAGTGACTTTCTACCAAGTTTCTACCAAGTTTCACTGCTTTAAAGGAGAACTATGAGGTGAGTGCTTTTCACTCACCTCATAGTTCTAGCCGACCTGTGACAATGAGACTGTCACAGGTCGGCTCAGTAGATCAGGAGGTGAGCGAACACATACCGCCGTTCGCTCACCTCTCGATCCTGTCACAGCTGTAGCTCGCGGTATACTGAGCTTAGGGTGACGGGAGGACGCTAGTTTGTGTCCTCCGTTACCCTAAGGAGAACTATGGGGAAAAGCCCTAACCCCATAGTTCTCCTTTAAATGTATGCACACTATAATGTAAAGACTTTTGAATGAGAATGGGGGCCTTACTACCAAGAATGTTTTAATACACAAAGGTTCTGATGCTACTGGGATGAAAATGAGACTTCCTTCATGTAAACACCAATAACAAGGCTGTATTTACCATAATGGAATAAATGGGCCAATGCTTAAGGCAGTAGAACAGCAGGGTAAAAAGAGTAAGGGAGCACCATGCCTCGAAATAAACAAATCTGATAACCTTTTCTTTATTTTCTTTCCATCTTTTGCCCTTCTACGAATATTTAAAAAAAACAATGGTTTTACTTCAAATAACCACCTTAAATAATATAAGGGGCAGAGCTTAAACAAATGGATAAGGACTTGACTTTGCAAGGGATTCAACTATGCACAGTTGGCTGCTGTGTAATGTTTACATGGCTATGGTCCGCATGTTATACTGGTCATTGTTTCATATTTTCTGTCTTTTTGTCATCTCTGTAAATCTTACGTAACAAAAAAAAGTTAATAAAAATTGTCAATTTAAATATAGCTCTGACCACACCCTGTCTGTGTTCTAGTGGTTTAGACCTTGTTCACACTGTAATGGATGCAAGAAGCATTCAATGCACTATAGTAATTAATGGACAGTTTCTGGCTGCATCTTGTCCTCTCTCTCAGTGAGACCCCACATAAACCATAAACTTTGGTTTATGAGGGGGCTCCTATTTTATTTATTTTTTGTCAGCTAAAAATAAAATACTGCATATTATTCCTTATGGTTTTCTATCCAGACAGCAGGTGGAGTGCTAGTTTTCTTCCACCACATTAGCATGATTACTTTTCAGCTGAAAAAGGGCCATTGTTTGCAGAACTCAAAACTGGAGCAGACAGAATCTGGAGCAGTTATCCACAGTAACCAATCAGCATCTCTCTTCAGTTTGTTTTTAAAATGAAAGACAGAAGCTGATTGGTTACTATGGGCGTCTGCACCAGATTTTCTCTGCTCCAGTTTTGATAAATTCCCCCCAATGAGTCATCACAGCAGTAGCTCATCACTTTTCAGAACTGAAGGTTTCTATAAGACAGAAGGAGCTGAAAAGAGAGCTGCGGTGCTGTGATATCTCTTTCGAGAACCCAGAGTGCTCTGGGATTAAATGTATGTTTGTAAAACAAACATTGCATATAAACAAAAAAAATAAACATATTAAATACGGTTGACCCAAAAGCAATTTAATTCACCTTTAATGTATGCACAGTATGTATTTCATTTATGATGACTTTGCATTTTCTTTGAGAAATATTTCAGAAATATTATTTTGTGTATTTATTACCAATATTTTGTTATCGTGTTGAGAGGGTGTAAGTCTCAGTAATAAACAGAAACAGGAACCATACCGCACTCCTTACCGGGATTCCCACTTGATGAAGATGGGTGCTTGAAATGACTGCGGATGGCACCGCCACACATGAACAATAGAAAAATGTCACCAACACAAATATTTTATTTCCAATAGCTGTATCTCATTGGCAAAAGCAAAATATTTTATTGCCAATAGCTGTATCTCATTGGCAAGCTCTTGAGATACAGCTATTGGCAAAAAAATATTTAGCTTTTTCAACTTATGGTGTGCTGGTGACATAAGTCTCAGTAATGACACTGTTCTCGGTTACAGAAGTTACAGTTATTGTTTGCATGGTCATGAAGCCAGATGGGTCTTTGCTTCGAACTTCCATCATCTTTCTGTGATTGTATTGAGTTTTTACAAGATGGAGCAAAGTTTAAGTTAAGTTTTAAAACTTAACAAAGGTTAAGTTTTAAAATGGTTCCTTTATCTTTCTGGTGGGTCATCAATTATTCTGTATAGCTGTCTTTGTCCCTACCAATAGTGTTTACATTGACTGCAATATCTTTATATTATGCAAATTAGAAGCTATTATTCATTACTACAACAGGATGTGCAGTGTTATAGGATGTGTGGTAATATATACAATGTATGGATATGACCACGTTTTAAGACTCGCAGGATTTTGTGTGTGTTCGTGGGCTACACTAGTATAAATGGGGGCTGAGGTCTTTAGTGTTTATATACATTGGCACTTAATAAACAGTGGTGCTACAGTGTTATTGTGTTGTTACAAAGCAGATGGGATTACATTTGCAGTTTTCATACTAGCTATGACTTATGGAATAATTAATTGCCTATGTGTTCCTTCAGAGAGCTTCATCTATGAAAATGAATAGTAATTCCATATACTGTACATGAACTAATAAATTACAGTATAATGTCAGTTTTTAATAATTCATTCATGAATGCATTGTAAATACTGTTGTCACAGTGAACATATTAATTACTGCATGAGGTGATAAATGGCCACACAATTTGATGAATTAATGTTTGTTTTTGAGAAATTACTGCATGTCTTTGAAAAATTACTTTACGTTTTGTATGTTCCACCATTTCTCACAAGTAATTCATGTCAAGAGGTAAAGTAGCCTTTCTAATGACCCTATTTATGGTAAAAATGTATATTAGAAGCAAAAGTCAAATTATGACAATGAAGCAAGTAGAATCTTCCGATAGAAATATTGAATATAGTTCTCCCATTTTTTTTATCTTAAAGAGCTAGCACATCATTAAAAAATATGACCGATCCTTGGCCACTGTTTGTATAGATATAATGTCTATTTTTAGGAGTACATTGTACTGCATCTGCAATTTCACCTGCAGAATTAAGGCACCCCCCCAAGCATGTTATTTAGAAGAATTGTGTATTTCCTATGTTGCCCTTTAAGCCACATTAAAAGAGACTCTCTTCACTGAATGGTATTTTGTATAAATTTTTTATATTACTACAGAACTCAACTACCCATGCCCTTTCTTAACAAAGATTCATAAACTGGCCTTTAAAAAATGCAAAAGAATAATAAAATTCGGCTCCTATAAACTTCAATGAGGTGATGTTTTCCTGGGTTTGTCGAACCTCCTGTGCACCAGTTTGCTCATCCCTAAAACGAATGCATTAATGTGGAGTGTGAAGACATGCTTATCAGTTTATGGGTTATGTGTGTGTTATTGTTGGGTTATGTTTAGGTATGTTATACTGGGCAACCTGTTTATCAAAAAACTGTCCTCACTACTCCCCGTTAGCTCTTTTGGACTCCCAAGGAGCTCAGGACAATGACATTCTCCTGCCGATGCATCTGGCCGGACCTCTGCTATGGCTGTCTGGAGCTCTTTAGCAGCCAGACCCCTGTGGGGTTGGCGAGTCAGAATGTCTCGAGAGGGCAGGGTGTATGTGAGGTGATTACAAAATTATCTTATCACTTTGTGTATAAAAGGTTGCACAGTTGCTCAATAAAGCAGAGTTTTTTTTCACCCTACACTTGGTTTCGGCTAGTGACTGGGTGGACTGGGAGCTAAAGATCATCGGGGTGCAGCATCCCCTCAGCAAGGAAGAATACAGTGGCGGACGTACTCATCCTGAGTACCAGAGTTCATCACATGGAGATTAAAATTCTAAACAGCAATATACCGATATGCACAGGGTAAAGATAAACAGCATGATAAGGCTTAAAAAGGATAAGATGGCGTAACAGGTAATAATTGTACTCTGAAAAACATAGGTAGTCTGGATCTGGGACCTGTTTAGGCTGACACACAAATGTTTGGATAGTGTAGGAGTCAAGAGTTAAATATTTTTTCCAAGTTTTTGTTTCTCCTGTGACCCCATTGGGTAGAATTTCTCTCTCTTCCTATCTCTGTGGCACCTGTACAAGAGATTAAGGTATGGTTATCACAAGTAAAGTAGGACACAGAAAACTTTGAAAACGTTGTAGGATGTTCTGACACTTTCCTTTACCTTTTATGCAGCATCAATTGTTTACTACTTCACACAAACTGCTTCTCTGCTACTAGAGGTCACTCTGTTTCTAACAAAATTTGCTAGCAATTTAGTTCTATGGACTAGAGACCATCCCAAAATGGCTGCCACAATTTACCTCTATGGGATGGCTACTGAAAAAGAGACACATTTGCTAGCTTATGGTGTGCATGACATCAGAGGGAGGAATGTTCTGGGGGACAGTCAAGGAGGAAGGCGATCGGCAAGGGAAGAAGGCTACTAAGACAGACTTCAGAGCGATACCCTGCTAGATTTTCCTAGTCAGATTCATGTTTTTTCAGGGACCACAGGACAGAGCAGAGAGGCTGGGGTGGATTCCACCTGTTTCTTCTGTTTGCCTAAGAGGACCGAGGTGAGCTGACTTACAGATTGTAAGTGCCACATGGTCTTCACAAGCAAGTCCCTTGTGTTACAGTGACTATTTCTCATGTAAAGCTAGTATGTTGCGCTTGGTGTTAGATGATCTACATAGTATTAGTTTCTTCGTGTATGTCGTGAACTCTGTGATATTTATGTGGTATAGGTGTATATACCTTTGGTGAATACAGTATTGTGAATACTATTGAGACCAATATAAATAAAATAAAAAATAAATCGAAGTTTTACAGTGATGGTGGTAGTTTTATGAGTACTACTCAACTTGATGAATAATAAATTAAATTAAAATGTTTGTGTGATTCTTTTTGTCTATATTCTGTGATTTCTTTTCAAAGTGGAATATTTCAGAAACCGTGTGGCGGGATTTAATACACCACACTCGTCAGGAATTAGTGTATCTTTTAAATATCAATTAGTGAATATAGAATATATATATAAGTGTAAAGTGACAATATATCCTTCTTATGTATCAGTGCAAGTGCATATATAAACCAATTGTCGTGACTACAATGAATAAAAAATCAAAATAAGGTGTTGGTGCAAAAGGTAGTCACCTTAATCCAAAAGGTATTTTAGTGAACTGGTCATTTTATGGGTTCATAGTATATACTGACTTATTATTCTATGAAGAACAAAGTGGAATCCCTAAATCATAACCGATGTTTAGATGAAGGTCTCCCTCAGAGGGCTGGAAAAAAGGATTTAATTGAAGGTCTCTCTCAGAGGGCTGGGAAAAGAATTTAAACCTTCGATTTTTTAAGGTATAATAATTGATCTATATATCAGCCCTAGATTTGTCAGTGTGTCTTTGATGTATCAACCCATCAGTTAAATTGTAACTTGTTTTCAACGTAACCAGTAAATGGACTGGATATGATCACTTGTGGTGGACCTATCGAGAGCAGATCGAAGCCAGCAAAATCAATGCTATTGATGTCTCCCTTCCACCTATTTAGTGGTTCGATCTCTTATACACATCCCATAATTCAAGCAAATCTCCTCTTATCAGATTGTTTAAGGAAAAATCAAACAAATTAAATAAATAAATAGAAGTGAGAATAAAACTAAAAATATAAATATATATATATAGAAATGTATATGGAAATAATATAATAATACTCAAAATAAGTAGTCCACCTATGTGCACATCGAAGTGAAATAAGACGAGTCCTTTCAGAGGTCGTAAAAAAGGTAGAAATTAAGTCTTTTCTTTCGTCCTGTCAGGAAGGTCCTCTATTGTTTTATTTCCCCTCCGGTTAACCAGTCTTTTTGCATCGACGGTTGCACTGATCACCCACCGGGTGTGATTGGAAGCCGGACCGGGCAGTTCAATAGAGGGAAAAAAGGCAAAAGAGAAACAATCCTAAGTGCAGCAATCAAACATTTTATTCTGAACAAAAAAGTGTTTGCACTTACAGGATTGAAGAGTTAAAAAGCAGTTGAGTGTGAAGGACACCCAGCCTTGCAGATCTTCCAGTATATCAGAGAAGAAGCAATGGATCCCTTGACGCGTTTTGTCGTATCTGGACTTTTTCAAAAGGGAGAGTGACTATTTCTCATATTTGTACAGTTATACGGGGTCCCAACACCGACCCGAGAACTCACCAAGTTTGGGACTTATTGCATAACTTGACTAGTTAGGGGAAAGTGAACTGCATACTGTATTTGTTGATGGTTTAATGCCAATACTGAAATCCCATTTGTAATAATTGAACTTTTCCCTCTGTTTTCTTTAACTATTTTGGTATTTTCAGCATGCAGTCACCGCTGAATAAATTTGCATATGTTTTACAATCATCTGTCTTACTGTGTCACGGGATTTCCAGGGTGTTACTAGTTTCAGGTAGGAGCTGTGTACATGCTTATTAAAATCCACACCTTTGAGTGTGCTACATATAATAAGGATAAAAGACGAAAGACAAAATAGCAGACATGTACTGTAATAAGGACAGGTAAAGGGTCATGAGCACGTTATGCTCAGTGTTAGTGCAAGGCTTCTTTGCAGGCAGCTTCTTGTACTCATAGGCAAGCAGAGGCTGCTCATCAAGGTTATCAGCCTAAGAAACCATGGGCCCCCCACATGTGGCTTATGAAACCAAATGCAAACAGCCTTTGTTTCTTCTGGGAGTACTAAAATACATCAGAACCATTTAGGACAAAGTCATATTTTCTCTTAATAACAACCCCCTCCTGCAATTTCCATCTTTCTCCCGCCACTTTGCTATAGTAGCGCTCACCCCCGAAGGTGCCGCCAGAATAACCTGGGTCATCACTAGTTGGTCTAGATGTTTTATTATTTAGCTGCCCCGTTAGTATTTAACCGCCCTCTCTAGTGCCCACAAAGCTGATACCCAAGCCAGAAGGGTATAGGGATCCTAGCCATTTAGGGTAGTATAGACAGAGACGCCAGACTCACCAGCCCCTTTTTAGCATCTAAATGTAGATCCACTGTTAGCACATTTGAATCGGAAATTGAGCCGCAAATGAGCAGGGATGAGCACAGATCCTCAGCAGGAGAGACACCAGACTTGCTCTTGAGGGCCACTATGTTCCAGCAGCCATCAGCTTTCCTGGTTCTCCTCCTCTGACAACAGCATAAGCCTCCTCCATACTTGATGACTAGCGAAACACTTCCACTCCAGCATCCCCCCCCCCAAGCCTAGCCTGGGGGGTGGCTGGACAACACCCCAACCAGGACTAATCCATGGCTTGCACAAGACTAGAACCCGGCACATGTCAATTCCCTTGAATATTTACGCACTTGCCCGGCATGTAACACTGGCTGAGAGAAACCCAGTGATTGGCTGGTGAATTGCACACACACTCACAGTGTCCCTCATTGGATTCCCCACACTGCAGCAGAGCCAGATAGGTACAATCAATGCCAGAACACCTCAAATTAACCAGATAAATGCCAACTATAATCCAGCCAGTCTTTGCTAAACTATTTTTAATTCATGCACTGCTCATTTTTTTAAGTATATACTTACAATTTTACATTTTATAACTGTTTGGGGTACAGTGATAGCTGCAGTTGTTTATAAACAAGTCTAATATGATTATGCTGGTTGGTTACTGATTGTTAGCATGAGATCAGCAGATGGCAGTGACAGTAAGGTCTCAGAACTAGGTGTACACAAAGTTGCATGCTCCTATTTTTAAACATAAATCAATATTCTCTCAACATGGTGACCCATGTTTCGTTCCAATTTAGAACCTTTCTTAGAATGTTAATCTACAGACTGCAGTTGGGAAGGAGGTAAGGGCAACTTTTGAAGTCAAGACAAGACAAAGAAACATATCTGATAGAATTACTTTTGAGCTGAACAGCTATGCAAGAAGCCAATGTAAGTGTGAGTGACCTCCCAGGGGGTTTAGCAGACATGAGAGAATAAATGCAGAAGTCCTCTTTGCAGGGTTGCTTGCACAAATGTAATCTACATGGAAGAGTCATTAGGAAAAAAACATGCTCCAAAATATACATATCAAATGTTTGGGAATGGCCTTTACAGTCAACATACCTAAGTATTACTGACATCTGTGAGTAGAACATGGAAGACAAGATATTTCCTGGTCCTGTTATCCTAGCCCACTTAAATCCTTAATGCTGGAAAGCATTGATCAAATTCAGGTTTCAGCAAAACTACAACTATTTTTATTGTTGCTTAATTTGAAAGTGCATCTCCAGACTAAAATGACAAACTGTAAACGTTTCCCACAAAGCATGCTCATTGACAATATAGGATCTATTTATAAACTATTCATAGGACCCTTCGCCCTGTTAATGTTCAATCTGTGCAGATACAAGCCAAACAAAATATTCTTTAATTGTTTCTTTACAAGGCAATGTATTATTTTTTTTACGCAATAACGCATTTTGACCAATAGATGTAGCTGAAGAGCATAGAAACTAAATACGTATTTCCTATGCTCCTTTATATTTATCTAGTGGCCATAATGCCATACTACATTAAAACATTAAAAAATAATGAATTGCGCTTGTAAAGAAAGTAGCTAAAGAATGTTTGTGTTGGCATATATTTGCACAACGCAAATGTTCAGGATATTCACAGGGCAAGCAGCTGTGAAAATTGTTTATAAATAGATCATTTTGTGTTATTTCTACAGCCTTATATCATGTATACTAATTACTAATTGATCCTTCTGTTTCCATGAATAACTCCTCATTTCCTATCCTGGGCCAGCAAAAGGGATCAGCCACTATTAAAATGGCTGATCCCCCCCCCCTACTGCTGTTGGTACCTGAAAGCTTCATAACTTTATTAGCATTCAAATTCTCTTCTGGGAATGGATGCTTCCCCTCATTGAGTATGCTCTGTACTTGTGCTTGAGCAGAGAGCATTGTCATAGGCAAGTGCATGTACATATACAGTGCATGCTCAGTGACTGGAAACATCCGACCTGAGAAGAGGATGTGAATCCTGATATAGCTCCTCCCTTCCTCCATCCTACATCAGTCCTCCAGGAAATATCTCCTCCTGGGAAGAAAGGAAAGGAGGCGCACTGAAAGTTAACGGTCTCAACAACAACAAAAAAGGTATTTATTTGCAAGTTTAAAAAAGCAGAAATTGCAGAGTACAAAAGGGGTCTATTGTGTACCATTTGGGCCTTTGGTAAGCAGATGGCTTTTCATCTACTTTAAATAGATCTTGATATAGTGATAGTTTCACAAAATAGCAAAAACAAGGAACAAGACTGACCAGTGCTATCCTTGTACCTACACTACAGAGATTAGTTACATCCAGGTTTAATGCAGTACCATTTTTGCTCAATAATCAATATGACACTCACCTTCTTTGAAGTAACTAGAAAGTCTCAGCAGTACAGGTACCGTTGCAGTGACAGTCAGTTAGATTCCAATTATAACCATAGCTAGGCTTGTCATAGTCAGTATTATACTTGTCTTTTTCCCATGTGCAATAATGAAATCCCTACCTCTTGTAGGGCAGAGATAGCAAGTATTTATTTTGACCAGATATTCTTTTGTATTCTGCGTGATGATACTTTGTACAGCATTGCTTAGTATTACCATACACTGATAATCACTCACATTTTGTGTGTATACTGATAACGAAGCTATACTACATAATTAGAGTGTGTATGAGTAGACTGTTAATGAACCTACTGTCCTGTGTAATGACCGGAATGAATGAGGGAGCAATGGCTCACATTTCTGTCTTGCTCTCTTGATCTCTAACTCTATCTCTCTCCAGCACAATCTCCTATTCCTTACTCCCTTGATCTCCCTACCCCCTCTCTCTGCTCCTTATTATTCTGATGCAGGCACACCAGTAAGAATGACTTATCGTTCTTGTTTTCAACCCTCAGCATTTATAAACAATGCTCATATTAAGCAGATTGGCACTTAGTCACTGTCTGCCACCAGAAATACTGACCTAGTTAGTGCTTGTGAAGGATGTATAGACCCTAATTACTGTTCCTGCAGCTGCTTGGACTCCCTCTGCATTAACAATGGGGCTGTAACTAGGGAGACCCCAAGACATGAGTTTATGTGGGAGATGTGTTAAGGTCTTGTACAATACATAATACATTTTCATAATATGTTTTGGCCTCCTGAAGCCGACTGACAAAGTATTAGATGGCCATTCACATTCTGCCCATAGATCATCAAGGTTTGTGTGTAGGTGCAAAACAGTTTGTTGAAAATAGTACACTGAATATTATACAAACAGTTCATAGCGGTTGTCATTGCATCACCATTCAGAAGTGGATGTAATAGCGATCTTTCTTAAATTGCATAACAACTATATTTAAAAATGTAATAATTATTCAAGAAACAGTCAATAAATTAGGACCCAAATTTATCAATTGCAAACAGCTCAAGTCCTGAAAAAAAACATTACACTAAATCAAAAGCACTGAACAGATTGTCAGGACAGATTCAGTGTAAGCTGATCTCAGTCCAAAGGCTGAGTATTTTTTTTTTAATCAGATCTTTTAAATGCTGTAAACATGCCAGTGCACTGCTAGCAGAGTTTTTTTTTAGTCCACAAGGCTCTTTGTGTTATACAGCTTTGGAAATCTCAGATAATTCATAGTTCTATGACAAATTTTTCATGGGATGTAGTTCAAATTTACATATTCATAGCGTGCCTTTGACCCATTCCATGACACAGTATGCAGCTGTAGTAAATTAGAAGATGGAGTTACATTGCAGAAGCTCTTTTTACACTCTTGTGGAATCAGTATAACAACTGTGTGGAGTCTAATATATTGAAGGTTGATATATGCAAGAAAAAATGCTTGTTATAATCAAGTACATATTAAACAAAATTAAGTGCAAATTTAATTAACCAGCATATTATTTCATTTTAAATTGGGCTCTATGTTTTAAAGATATTTGGGACTTTGGTGGGAAGCTTTCCTATTAACCATAGACAGCTCCAGTTGGAGCAGAACAGACCTTCCATTAGCCATTCTCCATTATGGCCACTAGATGGAGCAGAGGAGCACAGGAGATAAGACCAGGGGTGGAGTATTTTGTACTGAAGTGGGTCTGCATATCTGTGCCCTAATTCCATCCACTGTGCCTTTTGACCTGTCTAAATTGCCTTCATATTAGACAATGAAGTTAGGTAGCTTCTAACTTGGCCTAAACGTTTTTCTTAGTATATTATTTTTTTATTTTTTTTCATAAATTCTTTATTTTTCAATTTTTATAGCTTACACCGTACATAAAGGACAGTGCAGGAAAAAGAAAGGGGTATACATAATACAATCTTTGCAATTATAAACCAACACGATTCTTAGTATATTCTTAAAGAAGAACCCAGCAAGGTGTGTGACACCAGCAGCAGCATCATTTGCTGCATGTAATTCATATTTAGAAAATGGAAAATATACAGTAGGTCAAGTAAAGCTGCATTGAAAATGTTAAAACCTGTTTGGTGGAGTTACTCTGTAATAGATCTTGTGCTGTAACCACCATTAGAAAATGGTCCTCGTGTATTCCCAGAGCTGCTTGTATCTTTCTGTGTTTAAATCCAATACAATATTATCTGTCTCAAGCAAAGTTCTAATCACAGTGAAAGACCGGCATATTATGTCACCCTGTGTGATGCTGTTTCCTCCTTCCTTCATCAGCACCAAAACCGGCTAAATGCATGTCCCTCTCCAAAATACTGTAATTGTCCATGTTTGGAGATGACATACAGTAGCTGTGTATACTGTGTGCTTATACCTAACAGCACTTTTTCTATTGTTGTGCACAGTTTCTTAGAGCACCAATAATGATGTATATATAAACTATGACAAAATGTAGCTTGCAGAACATTATTTAAAGCTCAACTCTGGGCACAAAAAGCTTCATTTAAATATATTCCTTAGTAGCCACGGAGGTTATAAATCCACTTTGTGTGCACCACATGCCTTCTAAAACCCAGTCAGTACCTGGTAAAAGTAGCAGTAACATCATCCCTGGGCTGCGCGTAGCCTTGGCAGAGAACAGAGCTTTTGGAGGAACCCTGCAGGCCCCACCCACTACAGACTAACTACAGAAAACTACAGTAGGAGGCAGATAGAAGACCAGTCACCCTGCACAAGAACACAGAGCAACAATGATGGTCTTTATTACAGGAAGCCCCTGTACAGAGGCAAATATTCACTTTGGATTACTGCACAGATCTAGAGGGAATATACAAAGCATGAAGAGATTCAAGTAAGAGTACACATGCCTTTTCTATGTAGATAATATTTGCTTTTCCCTGAGTTCAGCATCAACAAGCAGTGTTCATTGAACCCAATGGTCTCTACTAATGATCACAAAGTATTTAATGTGGTTCTTGATTTTGTGGTCACTATGAGCTATGACATGGTAATCATATGCAAGCTTTCAAGTTTTTTACAAAACAAATTTTACAGCCTCAAAATGACAATGTCACTCTGTTTAATACTGTAATTGACAAAATTATTGGCACCTTCTCCAAATTGTAAGAAATAATTAAATTCCAAGTTTGTGATTCTCCTGTAATTTGTAATTAAACTCACCTGTATCAATTAACAGGTGCTGACCATATAGAAATCACACTGGCAACCAGTTAAATGGTGAAAAATGTACTCAACCTTTCTGTTGTGTGTGTCTGTGTGCCACACGGAGCATGGAGAAGAGAAAGAACAGCAAATAATTGTCTGAGGATTTAAGAACAAGAATTGTGGAAAAGCATGGACAATCTCAAGGTTACATCTCCAGAGATCTCAATGTTCCTGTGTCCACTGTGCCCAACATTATCAAGAAGTTCACAGCCCATGGCACAGCTAATCTCCCTGGACATGGACGAAAGAGAACAATTGATCAAAGATTGCAATGAAGGATTGTTCGAAATGTGGATAAAGACCCTCAATCAACTTCCAGACAAATTCAAGCTGACCTTTAGGCACAGGGTACAACTGTGTCAGCTCACACTATACGTCGCCATCTGAATGAAAAGGGACGCTATGGTAGGAGACCCAGGAGAACCCCACTGCTGACACAGGAACATAAAAAAGACAGATTGGAGTATTCCAAAACTTACCTGAGGAAGCCAAAAATCCTTTTGGGAGAATGTGCTGTGGACAGGTGAAACAAAATGACATATTTTTGGTAAAGCCCATCATTCCACTGTTTTAAGAAAAATAAATGAGACCTCTAATGAAAATAATACAGTCCCTACAGTCAAACATGGTGGAGGTTCACTGATGTTTTAGGGTTGCTTTGCTGCTTCAGGCACTGGATGTCTTGACTGTGTGCATGGCATTATAAAATCTGAAGACTACCAAAGAATTTTGGGGTGCAATGTAGGGCCCAATGTCACAAAGTTGGGTCTCCGTCTGAGGTCATGGGTCTTACAGCAGGACAATGACCCAAAGCACATGTCAAAAAGCACCCAGAAATGGTTTTACACAAAGCTCTGGAGAGTACTGGACTGGGCAGAAATGAGTTCAGATCTTAATCCCATAGAGCACCTGTGGAAAGATCTCAAAACAGCAGTTAGGAATAGGAGCCCTTCCAATCTGAGAGACCTGGAGCAGTTGGTGAAAGAAGAGTGGTCCAAAATTCCTGTAGAGAGGTGTATGAAACGCATTGATGGTTACAGGAAGAAATTGATTTCAGCTATCTTTTTCCAAGGGCTGTGCTACCAAAATATTAATTCAGGATGCCAATAATTTTGTTCAGTCCATTTTTGGAGTTTTGAGATCCTCCACTTCTGTCAAATAATGCACCAATTTGGGCAGAAACTTGTTGCAATTACAAATGTTTGGGCATTCTCGTGTTTATTTCTTTTGTTTGTCTTGGTGTGACACAAACAAGTTGAGAGAAAAAAAAGCCAAATCTGACACATTCCATGCAAAACTCCAAAAATGGACTGGACAAAATTATTGGCACCTTCTCCAAATTGTAAGAAATAATTAAATTCCAAGTTTGTGATTCTCCTGTAATTTGTAATTAAACTCACCTGTATCAATTAACAGGTGCTGACCATATAGAAATCACACTGGCAACCAGTTAAATGGTGAAAAATGTACTCAACCTTTCTGTTGTGTGTGTCTGTGTGCCACACGGAGCATGGAGAAGAGAAAGAACAGCAAATAATTGTCTGAGGATTTAAGAACAAGAATTGTGGAAAAGCATGGACAATCTCAAGGTTACATCTCCAGAGATCTCAATGTTCCTGTGTCCACTGTGCCCAACATTATCAAGAAGTTCACAGCCCATGGCACAGCTAATCTCCCTGGACATGGACGAAAGAGAACAATTGATCAAAGATTGCAATGAAGGATTGTTCGAAATGTGGATAAAGACCCTCAATCAACTTCCAGACAAATTCAAGCTGACCTTTAGGCACAGGGTACAACTGTGTCAGCTCACACTATACGTCGCCATCTGAATGAAAAGGGACGCTATGGTAGGAGACCCAGGAGAACCCCACTGCTGACACAGGAACATAAAAAAGACAGATTGGAGTATTCCAAAACTTACCTGAGGAAGCCAAAAATCCTTTTGGGAGAATGTGCTGTGGACAGGTGAAACAAAATGACATATTTTTGGTAAAGCCCATCATTCCACTGTTTTAAGAAAAATAAATGAGACCTCTAATGAAAATAATACAGTCCCTACAGTCAAACATGGTGGAGGTTCACTGATGTTTTAGGGTTGCTTTGCTGCTTCAGGCACTGGATGTCTTGACTGTGTGCATGGCATTATAAAATCTGAAGACTACCAAAGAATTTTGGGGTGCAATGTAGGGCCCAATGTCACAAAGTTGGGTCTCCGTCTGAGGTCATGGGTCTTACAGCAGGACAATGACCCAAAGCACATGTCAAAAAGCACCCAGAAATGGTTTTACACAAAGCTCTGGAGAGTACTGGACTGGGCAGAAATGAGTTCAGATCTTAATCCCATAGAGCACCTGTGGAAAGATCTCAAAACAGCAGTTAGGAATAGGAGCCCTTCCAATCTGAGAGACCTGGAGCAGTTGGTGAAAGAAGAGTGGTCCAAAATTCCTGTAGAGAGGTGTATGAAACGCATTGATGGTTACAGGAAGAAATTGATTTCAGCTATCTTTTTCCAAGGGCTGTGCTACCAAAATATTAATTCAGGATGCCAATAATTTTGTTCAGTCCATTTTTGGAGTTTTGAGATGCATGTGTCAGGTTCGGCTTTTGTGTATGGGTCCTTAAAAAAAATTACATGGTAATTCACTAAAGGGTGAAGAGTTTGGAGAATACAGGAGAAGTGAACAATCTAGGACAACATAGCTGAAATGGAAAGTGAGCTGAATTGGATAATTTTTCCAAATCACCTATTTTGTCCTAGATTGTTTACTTCTCCTGCCTTCTCCAAACTCTTCAACCCTTTTGTGAATAACCCTATAACACTTATATTGTCAAGGTACCAAACACATACTGATGCTGCTACGTTTTGTCTGGACATCTAGGCATCAATGACCTCTAGTTACAAAAAGGTTAAAGAGGACTTCCAGGAAGAAGGAACTCCTCTAACCAGGACTGTGTGCCAGAATTGTTTATAATGTGTGGCAATCTGAAGCCAAACCATTAATGTGCAGTGGTTATCATTGACGGCTCTTTTTCTGCATTTCTAAACTGCAATTTTAGGTTTAGCCATCAGGAAGAGGTGCAGGCAGAATCTACCATTTCAGCTTGTGGTCCTATTAAAGCCTAGACGCTGTTTCACTGATTATAAATTATTTTTATTTTTTTACCTGCCTGTTTTTTGTACCTGTCTGTTTAAGCAGCTATGTAAGAGCTAATTTTTTTAAGACATTGTACACTTATATTAAGAGATACAGACTCCTTTTAAATAAATGTATGGATTTTCATTTTAGTATCTACCAATTGTAAGAGCAGGCACCTATGAATTATGCTCATATATATTCCATAAACTGCCCCCTAATATTTTCATATCCAGTCACAAACATATTGAATTTGTTTACTTGCGTATTTTCTTCTGTGTCACCAATATATCCGGTCCTCTGCAAGCAAGACTAAATGTATCTAATAGTAACTGAATATATGCAGGTCTAATAGGGAGAAGACATTTAGAACAAAATAAATAAAAGAAAGCAGGGATTGTGAGGATTGAAGGGAAGCAACAAACTGTCTTTTTTGTGGAGCACTTCTCGGGCATGAGGATCCAGGTTTGCAGTATGCATAGAGATAACATCAAACGTTCTTTCATCTACTAATCCGTAGGGGAGATGGGGACAATACGAAAGATGCAAGCAGCCCAGAGAAATGTGCCACTCTGCATCCTCCTGGGATAATACCAAGGTGTATTTCTGAGTGTAACCCTCAGGGGACAGATAGTGATCCTTTTTCACAGTTATCTTATTTTATATTCCTCATACTGTGCTCCTCTCATTTTTCAGTTGCTCTGGACTTAGAACTGGATGTGCAAATATTTACGAAGATAAATGGACATAAGAGAAAGGAACAAAACCTGCACTTCATTTAGACTGTCTGCAAGTAAGGTGAAAGCCTTAATATTTTCCAAAATATAGGACTGTATTTTCAATTATTTACTATTGCATTATACATTATTGGAGAAAAAAAATTGCAGACTTGTCACTTTAAAACTAGGTAGTCAAGACTGAATGCATTTAAATTTTTAAATAAGGTAAGGTTTTTGTAAATGGAAGCAGTGTAAGCACCAGCCCCTTAATTAGCACGTGTCAGCACCACACATTTTACTTAAACAAGTGTAAGCACCACCTCCCTTTATTATTACCAGTGTCAGCACCACCCATTTTACTCAGACAAGTGTAAGCACCACCCTCTTTATTAACGCCAGTGTCAGCACCACTAATTTTACTTATACAAGTGTGAGCACCACTCCCTTTATTAACGCCAGTGTCAGCACCACCCATTTTACTTAGACAAGTGTAAACACCACCCGCCTTTATTAATACCATGATCAGCACCACCCATTTTACTTAGACAAGTGTTAGCACCACCCTCTTTATTAACGCCAGTGTCAGCACCACCTATTTTATTTAGGCAAGTGTAAGCACCAACCCCCTTTATTAAAACCAGTGTCTGCTCAGCTGAGTCAGCTATAGGGATTTTATCAGGCTTGGATACTTCCACAGTGTGATTTTCCTGCCATCATTTTCAATTATTTTCCTGCCCATATCATAGTTTTGGCTGTTCTCAACCAACTTTGCTTGTTCAGGCCTATCCTGTTGCATCCCCCATCATATGAAATCAAATAAAAAATGCAACAGGGAGAGTGGGAGCCCCATATAATGACCACAGTATGTGTGCAGATCCAAGAACCACAGCACAGAATTGTTACCAATAGAGTCTCTGAAAGAAAGAAAATAAAACTCTTAGGTGGTTCACTTCTCCAGAGTCTAATGAAAAAAGTTTTCAATAAATGAATACAAATACATTTGTATTTAGATATAAGTCATTCTGCTTTTCCTTTATTTCTAAAAACAGTAAAGAGACTATAGTTGCCATATACAGGCAGTCCCCGGGTTACGAACAAGATAGGCACTGTAGGTTTGTTCTTAAGATAAATTTGTATGTAAGTTGGAACAGATACATTTTTAAAACGTAACCAAAAACGTTTTTGTTTTGGAAAGGCATGGGGAAGGGTTTACCCCCTTGTAAGGTTTGTTTTGCTGTCTGTGCCTCTGTTCAGAAGATTTCACCTCACTTTCTGTCCCTGTGACAAATGGATTTTTTAAATGTTGGGGTGTCATGGAAACAAGGATTAGTGATAAATCTTCAGTGGCGACCCTTTTTACCATGATCACTCTTACAGGAGTGAATTTCCCTTCATAGGGGTAGATTGCCTCTCAATTCCTGTTGTCTCAAGGACAGGACGTGAGATTAAATCTTTCTAATGAGGATATAGACAGCAGTAAAAACCACAGTGACCCAGAAGAAGAGGTGGGCACCCCTCATCTGCACGTCTAACAAGAGCCAACTTCCTGTAATGTACGTACAGCACTAAGAACCAGACCCAAAAAGGTGGCCACTCCTCGTCGACACAAGCGCGGTAGCATTACAACTACTCCTGCTGTAAAGTAATAGCCTCCGTTTGTAAGTAGGAATTGTATGTAAGTCAGATGTATGTAACTCGGGGACTGCCTGTAATTCGACTGATCTTGTAATGTGTAAACCTGTGTAATGAATTTCCACAAACATGCTTACACAATTTCTAACAGAAAAATTGTGCTGAGAGTAATAATTTGAGCCTCAATTGCTGACCTCTTCTTTTGGAAATCCTAATTGCCTGGCTGTCATGCTGACCCACTGGATTTGGCGATTTCCAAGTCACTAATCTGAAATGAATGTACACTGAATTAGTGCAGCCAGAGACAAACAGAAAACGTCTACTTTTAGAAGGAGGTTAGAAGATGAAATATTAATATTTCCCAGCATCTGTGCTTAAGTACAGATGGGGTGAACGAAGAAACCGACATTTATTTACAAATTATTTGTTTGTAATGGTTAATTGTGACCATTAATAATATACCATCTATGGCAGTGAATGACGGATGGAATATTATTAACCTTCACAATTAACGATTTAAACAAAATACTTTGTAAATAAATCCCTGTTTCCTCGATAATATTGGTCTGTGCACAAGCGCAGATGCTGAGGTCCGCAAATTCTCGACAGAACACCGGTATCTGCGTTTAGTATCGGGGCATTTTCACAAGTATGAGTACTCGTGAAAATGCCCAGTATTAACACTGGGGTATCCCTACTTAAAAATATAATACATTGCTGGGACTTGTAGTCCTACATAGTTGGAGCTATTCTGCATTGCTGTATAATCATCATACAGCAATGCAGAATACCACCAGCTATGCGACACACACTTCCCCGCACCTCCCCCCCTTCCCATTCCAGACTTACCTTCCCTCTCCTGCAGGGCCCTCTTCCTAGTCTCGGCGGCCAGGGGGCGGGGCTAAGAGGAGAGGGTCCTCACACAGCAGAATGTGCCTGCAGCACAATCTGCGGGACCAGTGACAGCCTCTCCATCCCTGCCGCACAGCCGCCCATACAGGCGGCGGGTAGCTGTGCGGCAGGGAAGGAGCGGCACTATCTCGGGGGGCCCTCTTCTTCCTCGCTGGGCTCCCCCCTAAGTGGTGGAACGCCAGGGCCCGGTCACAATTGCTTCCGCTGCAACCCTGGTAGTTCCGCCAGTGGCTCCAACCAACAATGTTGCTCAGAGACCATTAAGATAGTTGGCTGAAGAACTATGCAGGGGATGTGTCAGACTGCTGTGAGAGGACAATGGTCTGCCTGTCCAGCATGTTGCCAAGACTGTGTTATAAACACATTAAAACAAATTAAAATGTCATATTTGTACTTGTTATATAGCCCTAAAAAGAGTGTTCTCTTTGCCAGATCAGTTGAAAGCTTTACTTAACTTGGTGCATAAACATCTGCATGCTCATTCAAATAGCCCAGAGGGTGCTGGTAAGATGAAAAAATGAACTCCTTTCTCAGTTATAGTACAACTGGGACACAGGTGCAAGAGAATCTGGTGCCTGCCGAAACAAGACTGGTGTTTTCAAAGGACTCACATTAACACAGCTGCAGGCTCACAGCCCTCTTGCGATGGGATACTATAATTCATGGCTGGTGGAGAGGGAAAGGGGTATTTTTTAGGAGTACTAATTAAAAAAGAAAATACAATAGATTGGGTGATATATATGAACTTTGCAATAGATATCTGCTGGCTGGAAATCAAGTCTTTCTGGGTTAGACAGCAAATTTGGATGATTCTTTCAATTTTAATTTTTACTTTACATTAAAGTGATACTAAACTAAGGAGTTAAATCTTAAAAATACATTCAAGTAACTTAACTATTAACAAAAATCTACCTTATTTGTGTAGATCCTCAAATCACCTCTGAATTGGTGCTGACACTGTCCTTCCTTCTGGAGGGTGGCTACTTTTGTTCCCCATGGTCCTTGTGTGTGTTGTAAAGTAGCCACCGCTCCAAGCTCACCCCTGTGATGGACTACAATCTCGTGTTTAGTTTACTAATTTGTTTTGAGATTGTAGTCCATCATGTGAGTGAGCTTGGAGCGGTGGCTACTTTACAACAAACACAGGGATCATGGGGAACAAAAGTAGCCACCCTCCAGAAGATGATTTGAGGATCTGAGTGATGCACAAATAAGATACATTTTTGCACTTGAATGCATTTTAAAGATTTAACTCCTGAGTTTAGTGTCACTTTAAGGGCATACATAATCTCCAAGTGCACATTGTGATGTTAATGTATGGGTACATTCAAGTAAATCAATCAGTGAGCTATCCAGCAAACACTGCAGCTGTGCCAATAGGCATTTAAGGCAGAAGAGACCTGCAAAGTCTCTTCTGCCCAAAAAAAAAAATGTTCCTCTCTCGCAAGCAATTTTTTTTATTTCTGTATACACTGTACAATGCATGCACCATGCAATGTACACCCTCAGCCCGTTCATGGCATCTCTAGAATGCAGTAAATGGACCAGGTGCTGGGGAGAATGCAACTTCCACACGCATGCGCAGGTGTTACAGCATCAGTGGCGGGGCGTCCCTGGAATTATAGTCACCTAAGGCCGGCGTGGAAGGTGGGGGCAGGTGGTGATGGTGATGAACGTTCTGGGGGTGGGTGTTGTGGTGGTGCACATTCCCGGGAGGGGGAAATGGTTGCTGCTGGTACCCACACAGAGTGTCACACTCAGCTCCTGGTAACCAGTGACGTCAGTGAGATGGGTGGGACGCTGGCCAGAGCATTACAGTTTGCTAGTTCTTAGCACCCTGGGATGCTCTCGCTTGAAAGGGGGTGGCAGTCATCCCTGCCCCTCCACACACACATGTGGTCCAATGAAATGCCACCTGAGGCAGTCGCCTCAGGCTACCTCCATAGAGGGGCGGCCCTGATCAGTGGCCACCCAATGGCCGAAGAGGACTTCAAGAACCCAGAAGACAGAACTGAGGACAGAAGATCGATCTGACAGCATTGGAGAAGGGCAAGCTTGTAAGGTAAGTCTCACACATATTTACTACGTTAGGGCAAAAAACGAACAATTACAACGTGGTTTACTTCCGCAAGTACTCTTGTTTGCATCTCAGTCCTTAATTTTCAGCTTTGCCTGGAGTATACCTTTAACAATTAGCTGATGTCCATGGTGGCAGTAAATAGTGTATAGGTGTAAGACATGGCATCATGATTTTTCTCGTTGTTATTATTGTATTAATACTGTATTTTGTTTTGTAATTTTTTGATACCTGCAACATTTCGAGTAACATTTGAAGTTGCAGCTGCACGTTGTGCATGGAGATAATAGCTGCAACAGATGTGCTTCCACGGGTCCCATTCTAGGTCTGATGTATTTCCCTGTACCTTTAAATCCAGGGTGTTTAGAGCAATTTAAACCTTCAGAATGAGTGGAGTCAATTCTGGGGATGGAAATCCAATGGCACTTTTCAGATTCCTGTGTATTTTTCATTTATTTTTCAATCTGCTGGTGAGTGAGAATACTTCACAGGAGGTTATCAAATGTGTCAGGTTTACACATCAGTTCACTTTGGGTATAATAAATCAGAAGGAAATTCTCCGAGCAGCAAGTTAGATACCGACCGACTGAGAAAAAAAGAGTGAGAGAGGCAGCAGACGGAAAGACAATGTTTTATCTCCGTCTCTAAATATACAAGAAAAATAAAGGAGTATAGAGAGGATATTGGTTTGTATCTGATGTGGGATGCTCTGACTGTGATTTATCAGGATTGGCTCACCCACTGTATAGAGTGTTAACCCTACATCATTTAATTCACAAACCATAAGTGCCTACTGCCTACCTCTCAGCTGCAGCCACAGTGCAGAGTGATTGGGTTGACTGGAGATTATTGCAAGTAGGCATACAGAGCAATTTAGTTATCTAAAGAGTGTCGGTCTGCCTGCTAAACTGAAGCACAGAGCAGAGCATACATGATTTTCTGAGCTTTTCAGACCCATTCACCCTATTGAGCTACAGTAACGTGCGTGTTGTCACAACACACAGTAACGTATGTCATTCTGAATGCCATTGAGATGCCTTGCAGAGGTACTGTTCATTTTGAATGGGCCCCAATACAGTGCAATGCAGCACAGTGTGCTGCTAAAAATGCTGTATGCACAATTCATATAAGAAGGTGTTGGGCAGCCTTCTTATATGAGTGGGAGCAAAGCATGCCTAACGCACATGCATTTTATGCACTTTAGTGTAATAGGCAGGTGTGAATGGGCCCTCAGTTGCTAGTACGGTATATAGATTTGAATGTAGCCTGCATGATGAATACAAATTCTAGCAGCCAGGGGAAAAAAATAGCTCTGCAAAAATGTAATCTAAACACATCAGTGGTGGGGACAATGTTTATCGAATTCATTTATATCAAATCAGCAATTTCTGCAGTTCTGTACGGGGTATAGTAAGTCTCTCAGCACTAGGGCTACCATACACATGCCAATTTCTGTCATTCAACAACATATTTTATTCCCCCATCCAAGTTACATGGAGTGAATGGAAGAATCTTTCCTGCCTGTTCGGACAGCGTGCTTTGACCTCTCATGTGCACTGAGGTCTCTTTCCAGGTTGAGGTGAAGGAAATCTGTCACAAAGCACAACACTGGCAATGCTCTGATGAAAGAACTCTTTAGCTGGATTACTGTATACTAGTCCTGTTCAGTATGTGGTCCATGAGTAATGGATTCCACCAGTACTGGAAATAGTGAGAATCCAACATTACAGTGAAACAAAATTTGTTAGGAGGTAAAGCCTCCTAATTTATTTTTTATTTTTTTGCATCAATGGTGCACTGTACACTCTCAGCCCACTCCACATACCCCCAATATGTAAATACCAGGGGGCCTGGCAAGGGACACCTTTGGACAGACCTAGTGCAACATCCCAATGCCAATTGGTGATCCCTGAGTGCACTGCTGCACATTGACATTCCAGCACTGGTGGATATTTGAGTGCTAAGCTGACTGTGTATCTGAACTGTACATGCAGACTAAGCTGGGCAGGGGAATTTTTGTATGTCCGTAGATCTTTCTCGTCATAGCCCAGCTGAAGTAGATTACCACTGGTTACCTGCCAATATAAGCCATTTTTCAGGTATGGATCCAGTGGAGTGGGTGACCGTCGTCACCCTAGAATAGACAGTGTGTTACTAGTAAAATGTTTTTTTTTGGGGGGGGGGTTAGATACCCTTGTAAACTAAAATTGCTTAGATTTTGCCTTCCCTGACTCTTCCATCTCTAAATATGCATATTAAACTTTTATATAAAATCTTTCCACTTTCATTAAATATGTTATTTTTGACCCAATGATGCAATTCATGGGTCTCTGTGCTTCTCTATACAATGAAGTCAAATCATGCTGGTAGAAGGGGCCAGCAGTGTGCTTCCTGAAAATATCACAGTACTCATCTCAAGCGAATTCAGTCCTTATGCAAGCAGTGGGTTGGCTCTTGAGAAGGGTTATGCAAATATCCAAATGCCTTAATGGGTGGGTCTCAGTCTGGAGGAATGGGAGTTCCTAGAAAGGCTCCATTTCACTGAAACTGCCAAAGGTAATGCCGACATGTGATTCTAAGACTCTGCCATTGAAAGAACTAAAATCTAAAGGGACTGGGGAGGAACGAGCTAGATGTTTCTGGTTTTCCACCAGCCAGGAAATAGGACACACTGGGGGGGGAGGAGGGGGGATGGGAATCTGGAGCAGTTGCCCAACCAATCAGCTTCTCTCGTTAGTTTGTTCAGTAAAGTTTTAAAACTGAAACAGAGAAGCTGATTGGTTGCCATGGGCAATTGCTCCAGATTTTGCCTCCTCCAGTTTTTATGAATTCCCCTCACTGTGAGGGGCCTGCCTATCTGTACAAGATTAAAGGATAGAGTCCAGCTTTAATATATCCTTTTCCAGCTTTTGCAGGTTTGATGAGCTAATTGGGTACCTCAGTCTGCATCTTCAGCAGCAAATTACATTTTATAGACACCACCTCCTTCTGAATCGCTCACCATTAATTAAAGAAGAACTCAAGGGGCTAAGTGCTCGTTTTTGTGTAGGTGCAAAAATAACAAAATTATACTCACCTCAAGCTCCGAGCTGGCCAGCTGTCACAGTGCTCCATCCAGCCTGTCCCCTCCTCTGGTGCAGCAATGGAATCTTCCTCAGTATCCTCATGTCTATACACAGTGTATACAGTATAAGTGATGATTTACAGAATCTTAGACCGCTGCAGAGGGGGAGGAGGAGGGAGCCTCCAGAGACTGGTCTAAGAACAAGCCGGTTCAAAGCATCAGGTGAATATCACTTTTTTTTTAGCTTAGACACAAATGAGCAGTTAACCCTTGCTGTGCAGCGGTAGCTCCACTGTAAAGATTAATACAATTTTTTTTCCTGGAGTTCTTCTTTAAACATGAGTAGAGTATTATCGCAGGTCTCAGGAAGTAACAAATCCATATAAACAAAACACCATTTACTATAGCTTTCTCTTTAACTAGGCAAGTGGGATCGTTCTCACTTGGTCACTTCCAGGACTTCAAAACTACTGGAAGCAAAAATGTAATCCTTTTAGCAGAAAATGAGCAGCATAATGTTGCTACATTACCATTTCTAAAGAAAGAGGAGTGTTTTGTTCATAAGGATTTGGCATGCAAATTATAAACCACAGCGATTTGTTACACTATATGGTCAGTAGAAGCAAAACAGATTTGCTAAAAACTGTTACACGGTTAGAATTATTTCATACAAATAGTTTAAACGTCTTTATCTGGCTTGATCTAAAGCTGGCCATACCTAAAGAGCTGAATGAAAAAAATATTTTGATTTCCCTCATTGTGCTAAACAGTATAGATGGGGGAATCTCCCCTGCCGGCTATTGTATTCTGACAGCAGGCACCAATGGCTTTCAGAATACCCAAACAGTGACTGTAGCTGCTTTGCCTCCTTTGACACACTTCAATTGAAAAAATAACTTTTGCCAATCCAGGTGGTGCTGGAAGGGTCAGCCATGGATCGACTTTGGCTGATTCAGCAGCAAATGGGTAAAATGTGTTCTGTGTGTGGCCAGCTTTAGCCTCCTTCTTTTAATAGGGGGTGACACCACTGTGTTCCCTAAAGAAGTAGTATCGCCACATATTTAAAATATGTATTAAGTCCCTCAGGGGAATCAAGTGCAAGCAGTACTTGGTTCCCATTCCGGTCCTTCCTCCCACCACCAATACCTCTCCCACCCAGCTTTCTGACCATGCTGCTAGCAAGAGGACAAATATTTAATAAGGTCTCAGGGCACTGGTCACTGGCACCAGGGGCACTCTGGATACCAGTGCTGTCATTCACCACAGCAGGGAGAGGAGGCATCTCCAATAATTATATCAGTAATCAGAGCTGCAGGGCTGTGTGATCTATCTGCCATGCAGTGGATGTTTACTAGCAGCCGGCAGCTCTATTACACAACCCTTTAGTGCTGACTGTGCATTTAATATTATGACTAAAAAAATAATCACTGTGAGGCCCTGCTGACTGCTAATGAACATACCATGCTACATCAGATAGGTCACACAGGCCCCCCGCCAGTTTTGACTGAGCTTTGACTGTTGTAAATGAACAGTGAGTTCATAACTCGAAATCCTTTGACAGATAAGACCATTCACACATGTTTATTTCAACTGTGTTTAGCTGTATGCCTAAAAATACCTAAAAATAATTGTTTTTAAATATTTCTTTCTTTTATATATTTCTTTGGTGAAGGTCTTTGCACCAATTCCAAGCCATTCTGAGCAGTTTGGAGGTGAAAGTAGAAGGACATACTTAGGAATACTCTGAGCTTCCTCTCATTAACATACAATACTTCTAACTTTTGAATCACTTATTAGGACATAACTTTCCCCAACCCCCTACTTAACATTACACAGGGGAAGCTAGGTAGGATTTTTAAGAAAGAAAACGCATTTATAAAGGTAAGCAGCAATTTATAAATATTTTTTAAGTTATGCCTTGTGAATGGGATTACATTATAAATATCAAGTGTTATCCCAAGGTTGCCATTGAGGGGTTAAAATGCTCAGAAGAATGAGTTTAAGATCTCACAAAGTTTTCAAAGTGTTGCAAAGTTTTCAAAAAAGAGTAAGTGACAGTTTAATATGGATGATCAGCCCAATACACATAGATAACATGTGGCTATCCAAAACGAAACAGTTGTTGACGGGGTGTCAACCTTCCGTTAAAGATACAGAGGAAAGCAGAGCATCTGCTGTTGAATAATCTACATTATAGTTTCTGTTTTTACAAAGCATTTTGAGTTTATAGTTAGAAAATTATCTGCTGAATAATTTGCCATGCTTGCAAAGCTGTATGGGTTCATTTAAAATAAAAAAAATAATGGTAAAACCAACCGAGCAGTAATGGGAGTAATTGCTAAACACCACTGGGAATGTTGCAAATTTCCATATTGCTTCCCGCAATCAATAGAAAACATATACAAGCTGTAATGGGAGCAAAAAGTGGGAGCAAATCTTTCAATTACAAAAATTCTGAGAAGCTGTCCCACTCAGACATCATCAGTGCCTTTACTTCATGCAGGACTCCAAGTCATTGACACAGAAACCTTTTAAGCACATCTGAAGTTTAAGCACTTCTACATACACATACATTTTACTACTGTGCCCTGGGATTGAATTACAGTTTAAGGAAAGGGGCAGGTGAATAGGGGTGGACTTCTTTCACCATATGTTTAAAGATCATAAAACCGAAAAATGTGAGCCCATCCAATCAGCTAAAGCTATAAGGTCTATGTCACACTAGCAACCTTGTCAGCAAACAACAAGCCACATATCTCACATCAAATAGGTGTTCTATCGGGTTGAGGTCAGGACTCTGAGCAGGCCAGTCAAGTTCCTCCACCCCAAACTTGCTCATCCATGTCTGTATGGACCTTGCTTTGTGCAATGGTGTGCAGTCATGTTGGAACAGGAAGGGGCCATCCCCAAACTGTTCCCACAAAGTTGGGAGCATGAAATTGTCCAAAATGTCTAGGTGTGCTGATGTCTTAAGAGTTCCCTCCACTTGAACTAAGGGGCCAAGCCCAATCCCTGAAAAACAACCCCACACCATAATCCCCCCTCCACTAAACTTTACACTTAGCACAACGCAGTCAGGCAAGTACCGTTCTCCTGGCAACCACCAAACCCAGACACGTCCATCAGATTGCCAGATAGTGAAGCGTGATTCGTCACTCCAGAGAACACGTCTCCACTTCTCTAAAGTTCATTGGGCCGCGCTTTACACCACGGCATCCGGTGCTTTGCATTGCACTTGGTGATGTTAGGCTTGGATGCAGCTGCTCGGCCATGGAAACCCATTACATAAAGCTCTCTATGCACTGTTGTTGTGCCAATCTGGAGGCCACACAAAGTTTGGAGATCTGTAGCTATTGACTCTGCAGACAGTTGGCAACTTCTGCGCACTGTGCGCCTCAGCAAGCGCTGATGAAGAAATAATGTCACCAGCACACCATAAGAGTAATTTAGCAAAAGTCCATTTAATGACACATTGCCATTCAATGCAAGCACTTTCGGGGCCTCAAGGGGTCCCCTTCATCAGGCTCAGAAATCAGCAAGCGCTGACCCGGCTCTGTCATTTTACGTGGCAACATTTTGAGTTGCTGTTGTTCCCAGTTGCTTCCACTTTGTTATAATACCACTAACAGTTGACTGTGGAATATTTAGTAGCAAGAATGGACTTATTGCACAGGTGGCAACCTATCACGGTACCACCCCCCGGAATTCACTGAGCTCCTGAGAGCGACCCATTCTTTCACAAATGTTTGTAGAAGCATCTGCATGCCTAGGTGCTTGTTTTTATACTCCTGTGGCCGTGGAGGTGACTGGAACACCGGAATCCAATGATTTGGAGGGTTGTCCTCCCAAACGACAATAGTTTACCTTTGAAGTATCAGTTCTGTGTAGCTCTTGTGGTAATTTGCATTTGAAGAAAATCTACAGATGACAATGGGTCATGAACAATAACCGTTTCGTTTGCTTTCTGAAGGCATTGGATCTATCACTCAGAAGTGTCATTATTCTCAAGTGTCACCCATATTTATTTGAAGTGCAACCAGGGCAGAATTATTAAAGACACCGATAAACAGGAAAGTGAGCACAAGCCTCTTTTCTTTGCCACAAGTAGACATGAAAGGGAAGTCCATAAGAAATTATTACAATAAACTCTATAACATATTTGAGTGCTCACCAGGATAGGCCCAAACCTGACCTAGTGCAATCAGTAATCAATACGCCTTAATGAAGAAAAAGTAATACAGCTACAACAACCATTTAAAACCATAATATGTTCCGTTAGTTAAATGGTAAGCAGAAGACAGAAATCAGGGCTTAGAAAAAAACAACTTTGTGCAAATGCTAACAGGGAATGTTCCCTTTCAGGCATCAGCTTGTATGGTGATAATATGTAATGCAGGATGATCTACAGCTGTCATTTAAGTCACATTATTTCCACGAATGTAGTAAGAGATGTCCATTTCATGCAGTGCATCAGAAATGCTAGTGTTGCATTGTCAGCAGTTGCCAATCACCACCTCTTTAATCCAGATCACAATTTTTGTTGTTCACTAAGATGGGAGACATGAGGTATGGGTGTTATTTGCATCAGTGACTTTTTCTGATACTCCACCTGAATCAGTAGAAACATTTGTGAGACAACACATTTCAACATATCAGAACACTTGTCAGTTGAGCTTGAGAACTATATGCGGTTTAAGATGACATTTAGTATAGTTGAAAATACCATAGCAGGCTTCATATATGGAGTAACATTATGTTTTTTTGCAAGTACAAGTATACATTTTGTTTAACGTGAACCTGTGCTTGGGCCCTGAAGAGGCCCTAAATGTAACAAGTTTACACACTTGCCCTTTACAATTCTGCTGCTCTGTTCAGCCACTGGAAGCAATTGTAAGCTTCAAGTCATGAGTTTACACAGGGAAGAGTACTCTATGCCCCATGTAAAAGTGTTGGGTGCATAATGGGCCAAACACCAAGCAGCACCACTGTGATGTGGGAAAGAAAGGAATGAGTAACATGTTCCGCTATACAAGGAAGAGCCTGGTATTTTTCTTTACAGCTATATGAACCGAGAGAAGGGCTAGGTGAATACGTGATGAGAGTTGGGCCGCAATTAAAGTGAACCTATTGCTTTTCCCTCCATTAGCAAAGCAAAGGTTTGTTATAAGGATCAAGACTAAGCTGTAAAGTCTTAAAATAGTTTCTGAATATGCTGGACCAGAATTTATTTCTGCATTAATTTTTTCATTTCATGTAATACCGCTTTACCTTTTATGTTCATATTCTATTTGATCTATTTTGAAAGGAGGCAGAACATTTTGTGCACTTTAAGCAGCTCAGAACACTAAAGCTTAAGTTAATTATAGGTTAGATATTCCATTACTTACTGTCAGACAGGGTTATCTGAGGAAATGAGAATAGGGGTTTCTGGGGCACCAATTTGGAGGGAAAAAGTAGTGTGAACACTCAAACCATAGGACTTGCAATCACATGGCATAGATTACTACAAAAAAACTGTTTCTCCCAGCACAAAATTACCCCTGGTGGAGTCTGAGTTGACGAGGGCGGCCTCCCTTGCAGCTGCAGTCCCAGAGCCACTGCATGCCTTAACAGGTGTGCAGGGACAAGGAGTAGCACGAGTGCCAGAAGATGTAACCATGGTACCTCTGTGGTGCCAATAATTTCTGGGCACTTAAGAAGAGTTCCAAAAAAGCTGTGGTCAGATCTAGCTTGGTTTTCAAGAGGCGGCAAGGTGAGAACCAGGCAAAAAACAGGATTGAAGTCAGGAACAAGCTGGGCTCAGTAACGTGTGAGCAGCGAGGTACAATGCGTCAGCCAGGAGCAGTGGTCAAAGAACAAACCAAGGTCACAGGATGTCACAATTCTCAACTTACCTGTATCAATCACGGGGGTCCTCGCACTCGCAGCATGTTGGTAATTGGCACTCTTGTCAGTGACTTGTGTCCTATAACTTCTCCGTGTGAAAATAGTGAGGCCTCTTGCACATGTTTAATGACACCCTTACATCAAAATGGCAGCATTGGAGTGCTTCCTGTCGTAGACAGGAATTGCATCCCTTCTGCCACACCTCCTGACATCACTTCCGGTTTGATCACTATAAAGCTGCAAGGTTCCAGAGAGAGAGTGCTCAGTTGTTTCAGAGCTATCCACAGTGTGTTCCAGTTGCTAGCCGCGTGAGCCCGTTACCTGACCTATGCTTCGTCTATCGAGATTGATCCTTCGCTGCCTGCCCTGACCTTATGCTTAGTTTGACTATGATTATTGGACTTACCTTTTTGTACCACGTATTTGGAATCTGTGCCTGATTCTTCTCCTGAGTATGCTATCCCAAGGTGTGTGCCCCTACTATTGGGCTCTGCATATCCAATTACTGTCACAGGCACACAGAGTATTGAAAGGGAGGTCAAACAAGCCGGGTCAGTAACAGATGAACAATTAGGACACAGGATCTCAGGAATGCAGGAAGGCTTGTCATCATTCTGGAGCACTGGAGGCCAGAATTTTACGCCTAAATAGCCTGTAGGACAATAGAATTCACAATACGTGAGCATGGTGCAACATCAGGCATGACTCTAGGAGCCAAACCAGGAGCATGCACATGTGCAAACGCCTGGACCGAAACCCTGGCTCTGGATTTTTGACAACCCCAAAAAAACGATCATATTTCTCCAAAAGTATAAAATTACATATTAATCCGAACATTAAAATGTTCCCTCAAAAGTATATTGCCCCCAACAGGACCATATTCCCCAACACAGCACCTTCCAACAAGACCAATATCCCTTAAAAGTATATTACCTCGCTGACATGACCTTATAACCCCCACACAGCCACAATGGTCAGTCATATCCACATGTTTTTGTGCATTGCAGCATGTTTCGTTAGGCAGCCCATTCATAATAATGGACCATGCATTTTTTATGCTACACACTAATACTTGATGTTTTGCCATATGCATATTTTACTGTGTGTTACCGCAACTAGCTGGTGTGATTAATTGCAAAGTCAATCCAAAACACAGTGTTCATTTATTCTTACTCAACCCAAAATGTAACAACCTAAATAGAAAAATAAATTTTTCATGAATTTTCTCTTTTAAAAAAATCCACACTTCTTAACACATATTTGTTTCTTTTTGTCTTTTAGAATTTAAAAAGACTAATGACATACACAAACATTTCACTAAGTCATCAGATAACCATAGAAAAACCATGAACACTTGGGCCATGCCTTAAACTATTTTGTCAGAACAAAGCCTAAAATGTATAAGATACATACGGTGCATATTCCAAAATGCAAGTAACATTGTTAATGAATACTGGAATTGGCTCTATTTAATATGCTTTTTTTTTAAGTGTGGAGGAAGCAGAACACTCACTTCTAATGTTATAACTGAAATTTGTTTTAGGTATAACCAGCCAACTTTAACTTGTAAGAAGCTGTTTTAAAACTACCCACGCAATACCAGCAATCAAGGAGCTGGTTTCTCTCCAGAACTGATAAATTGGGTCTAAGATACAGTGGCCCGGGGGATCCAGGAAGCTAGTTAGGTTAGGAAGAGACCTAAATATCTTGCCAGCATGAATTGGCAGATTTCAGAACCGTGTTTGCCAAAGTCTCTGCAAGCCAATCTGGGCAATCTTGAGATTTCTTTGGATGAGAAACAGGTTGAGGTATTTCAGCATTAGGATACATGGTGAATTAATCATATCTTTCCAGATACGTTTTTTATGTAAAAACATGTTAATGTAGCCCAAAGCAGATAATTTGGGTACATATAACTTGCAAGCTGCATATGAAAAAAAAGTAGCACCTACAGTTAGCTGTGTAACAATTAAATACCTAGAACAGGGTTATAATTATTATATCAGCCATGCATATGTCGAAAATTCAGTGCTGAGTATGTTGTATTAAATACTGATACAATGCAAAGACTAGCTCTTTGGGGCTCTGAAAGAGACCAGGTGCCTTCAGAATTCTACAGATTTGCAGAAGCTTGAAAGGGCTTCAGAGACTTTATTTTAACTCCATAGTATTCAAAATTATCTAAATTGGTGGTAATACAAGTCACCTTTATCCTCACAATATGTTTACATTTCCCAACAGTAACTTTTCTTACTAAATATAAAAGCAATTGCCTAAAAAGCCCTCACCTAAGACTTTATAAAAATGATATTTAAGAAGCTTTGGTTAGGTTGAAATAAAACTAAAGCCAATACTTTTTTTCAGTTTTGCAGAGAGTAAAGAAGAGTTATAACCCATGCCAGCTTTTTTTGCCCTCTGTAATCTATTGGGGAGATTTCCCTCCAACTTCTGTCCAATTGCCACAACAGGAAGTGAGAGGAATCCCTCTAAAGTGAAGAAAATATCTGGTGATTAGAAGGGTCACTAGAAGTATGTCCCCTTTGGAAGGTTCCCCATCTATTTCTGCCTTGTTCTTTTACCTACATTGATGACAGTCACCAGGACAAATAGAGAGGGTGAATCTCCTTAACAAGGGCACAGATGGCAATAAAAACCAGACAGGTGTTCTAATCCTTCTCCACTCTATCCAACACTAACAATAGGGGAGGAAGCATTTGGAGAAGGCAGGAGAAGTGAACAATCTAGGCCAAAATGGCTGATTTGGAAACATTCTCCAATTCAGCTCATTTTCCAGTTCAGCCATGTTGTCCTAGATTGTTTACTTCTCCTGCCTTCTCCAAACACTTCATCATTTTGTGAATAACTCTGTAAAACACATTATGGCTTCAATTGCATTTTAATGATGCATTAGAGGCACTCCGTATTACTCATAACAAAAAGATTTCCACCTAAAGGAAGCATTACAGACAGTGAGGGAGGATAGCTGCACAGGCAAGAGGTTGTAGATCTGCCAGGAGGCCTTTTAAAAACTCTGTTTACCCTGCATTTTGAAATTTTAGTAAAATGTGAATTAAGGTAAAGTGAGGCTACTTACTGTCAGCGTCAATATGCTTTTGTGTGCATTAGCATTTCAATGAATTATTTTCTTTTTGGCAGCTATTATTTTCAAGCCCAAGTCCACTTTTTAAAGAAACATTAAAATGCCACTAAACTCAGAAGTTAAATCTTAAAAATGCATTCAAATGCCTTAACTATTAACAAAATTGTAGCTTATTTGTGTATCACTCAGCTGTAGATCCTCAAATCATCTCTGAATTCATGATGACACTTTCCTTCCTTCTGGAGGCAGGCCACTTTTGTTCCCCATGGTCCCTGTGTGTGTACAATCTCATGTTTATTTAACTAATTTGTATTAGAGTTATAGTCTATCACGGGAGTAAGCTTGGAGCAATGGCTGCTTTACAACACACATAGGAAGGACAGTATCAGCACAAATTCAGAGATGATTTGAGGATCTACAGCTGAATGATGCACAAATAAGGTAGTTTAGTGTCACTTAAAATATCTGTAGTTCAGAATCTTTAAAAATAAAAATCGGCTATGCAATACTTACCTTCTAAAAATATACCTAAAATGACAGGCAGACCTAAAGGCAGAGGCAAAGGTTTTCGTCTGCCTTGTTGCCAGTGTCATGTCAGAAAGGGCCTTGGGTGTGATGGGCTAGGGGTGCCATTACTTGTTCACAGCAACCCAAATGCAGCAGGCAAAATGTGTGTATTTGCCCCATGCATAGACATGCAACAAATGCACAAAAATGCACAAAAACATATGATAAAAAAGTGTGATGCTTGCAGCTTAAACTGCTGCATGAGCTTCTTTGTCATGTTTGCCATCCGTAGGGAAGCCCATTCAAATGAATGAACTAAAGCGCGGCAAACCAAAAGACTACAATAGAGTTCAATGCTATGTTGGGGTTTTGTGTATTTTTTCCTTCTGTGAACCAAACTTTGTCCGGTTCGCTCATCCCTACACATGAACAAAACCAATAAACAGTATTTTCCAAAGAGGCTGTGTGTAGCACTGCTAACCATACTATCAGAGAGGCAATAGGCTCCAAAAAAGTGGAGATAGCAGAGGCACTCAGATGTGGTCGATGAACAAAGAGATTTTTTTGTGTAGGTCAACAATTTTTATTGTGTATAGGGTACAGCAGTAAAAGAAAATCCTACCCTATATACAATAAAAATCATTGACCTACACGAAAAGATCTCCTTGTTCATCTATCACCTGTGGGAGCCTCTGCCAGCACCTCTTTTGTGGGGCCTATTGCTTCCTTTAGACCATATCGAATCTCAGCTCAGCACCATTCCAGTCATACCAGAGATGAGCATTAAGAGTGACCCCCTGCCCATAGAGAGAAGTCTTCCCCATTAGCTTTCTTTACAATTGCTCGATTTCCCATATGGCATCTCCTTTAACCCCTTCCATGTGAGTATTCCTGTCATGAAGCCAGAGTTAGCCTGTGTGGCCGGACTGCTGGATGGGCACCTGCGCAAGCACGTGCGCATCGTCCTACCATGAGGATCGTGCTCGGCTGTGTGCCTCTGTGCAGGCGTGCGCACGATAGTGCATGCGCACCGTGGCGTGCACGTGGATGTGCGCACACGCCCATTCCTAATGTTGGCGCCAACAGGGCTATTCAAGGCTGAGACACCCTGACCTCCCTGCTGACTGATCTTCAGCTGTACCCCTGCTCCTGAGACCTGTAAACCTGTTTGATCATCTGCTACCGACCCGGCCTGTTTGACCTTTGCTCCTGCTCTGTGCTCCTTGACCTCGTCTTGTTCCTTGACCTCTCTCCTGTCTTTTCCCTTGGTAGCTCGCTGCCTGCAAGTTACTGACTCGGCCTGACTCTGACTACGTCCTGCTCCGATTGTGTACCTCGCTGCCAGATTATTGCTGACCCGGCTTGTCTCTATTCTGTTTTCAGGATCCTGCATTACAAACTGTATCCTGCTAAGGGACCCCTGCAACCTGCACTCAGCTCTGACAGGAGTCTCCACCTACCGGCACTTGTGCCACTCCTTGTCATTACGCACCTGTTCCCACTATCCAGGGGTGTTTGGACTGGAGCAGCAAGAGAGGCTGCCCTCGTCATCTCAGGCTCCCCCTAAGATAGGTGACAATTCCCAACCAAATAATCCCAAAAAATTTAATTTTGAAACTTGTCCTTTATTACAAAATACTGCCCTCGGATCTCTCATGTGACTTCTGTCCTCATTTTCTTTCCCTCCACTTGTTTTGGAGTTTCTTCTTCTGAATAACTGAATTATACGCAAGGCAAAGTATTCTAAATTAAGGAAATATTACTTATCCAGAAAACAGGAGGTTTGAGGCTCTGTGAATAATATATCCCAAAACTGTAGTATATATATTATTATTTTTTGCAGCTGCTACTACTTACATGAAAATAATTGAATGCTGTTGCTTCTATTGATCTCAAGAGGTTATCAGCTTTATTAATTTATAAGTTACACACTGAATTGAAGACACAGAAGAGTGTTCTATGACTAATGTAGGGAAGATATATAGACATATGTATAAAAAGTGCATAAGTGGGCTCTGTTGGTTTATTCCAAGAATTCTAAGAGCATTTGCTGTGAAAGTAACAGAAAAAAAATCCGCATAGAATTGCTTTCTAAGAAAGGGCTTACTCTTTAGAAGATTGATTATAGGAGGGTGTTGAGGTTTATGCAAAGCAGATTCAAAAGGTGAATATGAACTAAGAACAATCTTCAGATGTTTGAAGGTAAAATATATGTATATGATTCAATGAGTAAAACCTGAAATATAAAAAAAAGGATTAACCACTTGCTGACCAGGTGTTTACACCCCCTTCCTGGCCAGGCCATTTTTCAGTATTCAGCGCTGCAGTACTTTGACTGACATTTATTCCGTCATGCAACGCTGTACTGAAATTAATTTTATACCATTTTTTGGGGGCAGATAGAGCTTTCTTTTGGTGTTATTTAATCAGCACTGAGGTTTTTATTTTTTACTATATTAAGGTAAAATTACTGAACATTTTGATAAAAAAAACATTTTCTCATTATGTTAGGAAACAATTATTATTACCCAATTTTTTGGTAAAATATAAAAAACGGGGTCACGTTGGGTAAACGAGACACCAAACATGTCAAGCAACAAATACCATACCCAAAATTGACCATAGGTGACGCTTTAAAAGCTTTTACCGCTCATCAGTTTAATGTTATCAGTGATTAATGGCCCTGGAATTATTGCTCTCACTGCAACGTTTGTGGCGATATGTAACATGTGCGGCGTAATGGGCGCAATCGTCGTTTTTGCACGTATGCGCACCCGGCGCATGTTTGCACACGTGTATGTATGGGTGGGGATGATAAAAAAAAATTGTGTTTTTTTTTATTCTTTTTCATCTGTGACTTCTTTTGCAACTTGCAATTATCTTTCCTACTTTTTTTTTCACTTAACTTTATTGCTATCACATAGGGGGATAAGAAAATCCCCTATGTGATAGCAAAGAGGATGCGACAGGTCCTCTTTATGGAGACATCAGGGGTCTCGAAGACCCCTAATGTTACCTAGGACCTTCTCTCTAGCAGCTGTAGCTGGAAAGTGACACAAGAATGCGCAAGTGATGTATATTACATCACTTCCGCATTCTGACAGCTGAGAGGGGATCAGAGGGAGATTGTGTACTGAACGGAGGGTGGAGGGGACATGGACCGGCAGCTTATACAAGCGATACACTGGCTCTATAGCCGGCGGATCGCTTGTATGTTAACAGGCATCGCTGCCTGTTTGTAAATTTAGGCAGTTTCCTGCTACCGTGCGCTGAGCGTACGTTTACAAATGCCCGCTCAGATCCAGGAAGCTCCCGGCCGTTTTTTTACAATGGCCGGCTGGGAGGCGGTTAAACTATATCAATACAATATATCTGTTGTTCTCAAACCTAAGCAGCTACATCTGCATAATAAAGCAAGTCACTTTTTTTGGATCAGCTGATGAATGTTGTGGGTGCACAGTTCTTCTTCTTGTTGAACTAAAATATTGTGTAATAAATAATGTGCTGAAGTAAAATATAGTAACGCCAAATAATGATCCAAACAAAATCAGTCATTATTAAGCTTGTTGTTTAGCACAACCATAGAGTAACTTTGTCTCCCAAACCAAAACAGAATAATCAAGCAAATGACCAGGTTGGTCTCTGACTTCACACATAAACCTTTCGCTAATTGAAGCTGAACTCCAAGCAGATACAAATGATACAAATTAATGCAGCTCCATAGACATCGATGCATCATTAAATGGGTTATTTGAAATTCAAGCAATGTAAATACCTGAATTTGACCCAGTGACAGCCACATGCAGTCCTTGTACAGCAGCACTAAAACTAGGGGAGAAAGAGGTAATATAAAGAACCAGTTCAGTTGTGCTGTAGTGAAAGAAGCGTGCTGATAGGAGGAGAGAGCAGAGTGATAGAAAGTGGAGCTGATTTGTCGGCTGCTTCTCCTTTCACTGTCCAGTTACAGGGAGGGGGTGTTGAAATCACCTGCTAGGGATGTGTTGTGTGGCAGAGTGGCGTAAATCTCAGAACTGGATGAACAGAAATTAAAATCCTTGTGGCAGGTAAAGCAACTGCCTTCAGCTTTTAGAATTTGGTACTCTTTGTATTAGGTTAGAGCTAACAGGATGATTCTAATATCTTGCTATTAAAAGATTTAAAGGTGAACTCTAGGCACACAAAATAATGTAGCCCTATGATCAATAATACATCAGTACAAGTATTTTTAAAGGAGAACTATGAGATGAGTGATTTCCAGTAGGCTCAGTAGATCGGGAGGTGAGCGAACACATACCAGGTTCGCTCACCTCTCGATCCTGTCACGGCTCTCTGCCGTGACAGGGGGAGGGGCTGGATTCCCCTCTCCCCGCTCCAATCTGCCAGCGCTGACTGGCGGAACGGACGGGGGAGGGGGCGGGTACAGCTGGCTCTGCCTCTAGATAGGCAGAGCCAGCTGTCACTAACGAAGCTGGGCGGATCCCGTCATCTACGTCGGGATCCGCTCCGGCTGCGGCGTCCCAGTATACCGCGAGCTGTAGCTTGCGGTATACTGAGCTTAGCGTAACGGGAGGACGCTAGTTTGTGTCCTCCCGTTACCCTAAGGAGAACTATGGGGAAAAACACTGACCCCATAGTTCTCCTTTAAGCAGTATAAGTACCTAGATTTGAACTGGTAGCAGCCTCTTACAATCTTTGCATAGCAAAGCTGGAGGGTGAGAGGGAGCTGCAGTACAATGAGCCAATCAATTCAAGTGCTGACAAGAAGCATCTTGATAGGAGAAGAAAGCGGAGTGACAGAGAGATTAGCTGATCACTCTGCTGCTTCTCCTTTCACGGTTCATTCACATGCTGGGGCACGTCCGGGACAACCTGGGCACAAAGGAAGTGGGTTAAACCAGATTGAGGACATCTAGTGGCAGAATAAAGTACTGCAGGGGAAATATCTGGATTAAAGGTGGATATTGCAGCAACAGTTGGTTTTGTAATTTTTTTTAATTGGCTGTTTATTTTTATCTAGTTTTTTTCCTGTAGTTCTGCTTTAACCACTTACGGTCATTAGGCTAGATCTACATAGACTATTAATTTCAACTTAATTGTGCTACTAAAATCACTAGGAGTAGTAAATGATTGCCAAACAGATGGAATACACGGCTCCCTATGGAGAAGGCTACACAAATAGCATATAGTACCATCTGTAGTAGCAATCAATCTAATTTCTTGTTAAGGTGTTAATGGTCAAATATCCTGTGTAGCTCTAGACTGTTTAGGTACCATCCCGTGAGTAATTAAATCTCTCCATAGCATGAGATTTGTATTGCTATGTAACTTAGCCCATATACATCAAAGCAACCCTAAGCTCTGCTACAAACACTGTTATGTGTACTACCTGCACAGTGCTGCCTGTAACCCTGTAAGACACCAAAACTTCCAAGTAGATTGCTCATACAGTATGGGCTGCATGAAGGGGACCTGTGGCACAGTAAGCTGTTGGAGCCCCTCCTGTGGTCTACCAGTTCACCCCAGGGCTTCGCCTGTATTGTGACGTCCATGAATTTAGTGGTCTATCATTCCACCTTCATCCTAATATAGCTAGCCCCTTTCTGCCTCCCCTAGCAGAGGCCCTCGAGTGCCCAGATCAGTACAGTGTGTGGATAATGTGGACGAGCAGCATCTCTCACCAGCTCTATCACTGCTTCCCGTTCTCAGCACTGCTCCAACACATGACAGACCAGGGTCCCCTAAAGAGGCAGTGCCCGGCCACCCACACACAGACAGACAGACAGACACTGAACCGCAGCAATAAAACCTAACCCAATACCCCCTACGTGACACACTCACCCACTGCTGTCACGGTGGCGCTGTAAAAGTGAAACTACACCCCCCATAATCCTCGGTGCACAGGCAGGAAGTTATATAACTTCCTGTCTGTGCACCGAGGATTATGGGAGCTGTAGTTTTACTTTTACATCGCCACTGTGACAGCAGTGGGTGAGTCTGTCACGTAGGGGGGATACAAGAACGGACCTTAGTAAAGATGGCTGCCGTCATGCAGCCATCTTTAATATGGCAAGATGCACGGCTGTGGGCAGAAGCATAGGAGCAAGTCATCAGGCACTCGGTCCATGACTGAGTGTCTGACTCAATGGCTTCATTTCCACTCGCCCAGCATGAGAACAGATACAGATTTAAAAGGAAGAGCAGCAAAGAGAAGGGAAACAACCATGGATTACAGTAAGGTGCACATTACAGTATTGTTTTATGTTAAAAAATCTGAGGGTTTAATGTCACTTTAATGAAATGAAGCATTTTGTAGAATTCTCTTTTAAGATAAAACTTAGTTCAAAGCAAGAGAAATCCAAAGTAGTGTGTAATAACTAGCAAGAGACTGTTGGTCTCTACATGAAAATCTGTCAGTGCCTTGGACAGACACAATGAAAATAGAAAACAGAAACATATCTGGAGATAAAAAGACAAAGCCAGACAGTGAGCTAGATACAAAAGAACATGCAGATAGTGGATAGCAGGTTCCAAAACCAGAGAGGGAAGAGAAGAAAACCTGGACATACACAGGTTATAATCTGATTTTACAATTTCTGTACATTCATATTGAGGTTTACCAACAACTGTGCTGTGGGAGTCTGCCTAAAAAAAAATCTATTTACATTTAATTTGTTTTACCTTCACGCTACATAGTGTGTGCCCAACTTTAAAAACCTACAACTTGTGACAAGGAAGTTTGTTACATATACAAGCAAACAGCTACGGACTCCAAATGTAGCAAAAATGGGTGTAACTGAATTAAATTTTGTTTGCTGATGTATGTGGTCCAGGTACAAAAGACTAAAGTTACACTTAAAGAGGAACTTCACCCATATCTTAAAAAAAACAAACAACAAACACGTTTAGAAATGTTTAGCAATCTACAAACACATACTTCTAGATAATTACAGGCTTTGTACTCTTTGTATACCTTATTTCTCTTTTTATTCCCAGTCTTCTGGCAATGGCCATGTTAACTAAGGGCAGGTTACTAGCTTTCCCTTTACTTCCTGGAAATCTGGCACATGTGACTAGGACATGTGACTAAGACATGTGACCAAGACATGTGACCATGCACATCATCTCATGGGAGGAAAATGCCTTTCCCTGAGATCTCATGAGATTACAGAAGAGATTTCCCAGCAATGTTCTGCTGATGTAACCTTCCCAGAATGCAAAGCTTTGGCACATTACATCAATGTGCCAGAAGTGGACCAGGAAGTAGATAAAATCTATTTGTAAGTAAATGAAAAACATGTTTGTTTAACTAATGAATGTAATATAATTTTATATCAGCATGCAGAGCTGCACACTGATGTGATTTTTAGTGAAAGGGGGAAAAGGTTCACTTTAACGCCAATTCTTGAAAAGATGCAAATAAACTCCAGCCAACCAGCTAAAACATAGGACAAGGCTGTTTTCCCTGCCAATGGGTTTGTAATTCAATTTAATCAGGCATTAGACTTACACCATGCCAGAAAGCAAAGGTAGGTTGATGACATCTCTTTCATTACAATTAAGAAATACAGCTCAGTTACCTCCCTACCCCCAGCCCACGACTAGACAGCAAACAAGCAATAGAAGACTGAAGGGGTATGTCTCTGATCACTTTGCTTTTTTTCTCCTATAAGCATGTTTCTTTTCATCACATGTACATGCCGCACACCTAATTGGCCCAGAGTACTTACTTATATACTTGCCCTACTTAAAATGTAAAAATACATTAAGTGTTTCTTATAATGAAAACATAACATTCAATTGTTTTTTAATATGTCACTGGAGTTCAGCTTTGAAGCAGACAGTATTATTATTATTATTATTATTATACTGGATTTATAGAGCGCCAACAGTTTGTGCAGTGCTTTACAATAAAAGGAAGACATTACAATCACAATACAATTCAAGACAAGATGGTAAGGAGGGCCCTGCCCCTGATGGCTTACAATCTAAAAGGGAAGGACAAGTGATAAATGATGAGGTAGCTGTGTGGGGATGAATTGTTTGAGAATGTGATGGTTGAGTGGTTATTTTGAGGTGGGATATAGGCTTCCCTGAAGAGATGAGTCTTAAGGGATCACCTAAAGGAAGTCAGAGTGGGAGATAGTCGGACAGGTTCGGGTAAAGAGTTCCAGAGGACAGGAGAGACACAGAGACTACAGTAAATGTCAGTATACCACAGTAAATGTCCATCACACTGGTCCCACTATCCACTTGCATGGTCTGTAGTACTACTTACAGACAGGCCAGGTAGGCTCAGTGCAAAGTTGTCAGGAATCTGCCTTCAGTAGATTTTTTGGGCTAGAGGCTTGGCAGCTTGCTTCATGCAGTGGGTTTACCCAGCTGAGCACCTTATAAGTTCATATTCTATGTCATTCTTATAAAAAAATTTAAAATTGCAAGGCAAAGAGATTCAAGCTTAAACAATCTTACAGTCTTATATATTTTTGTACCAAATGTTTTTATATTTAATGTGTGGTTTGGCTTTTTCATGCATATCTACCAGTGCGAGGATAGAATTTAAGAACTGTGTTCTTTGATTATAATTCTAGTGTGAAGTCAGAAATTTCCCATATAGTTTTACAAGGCTATCTTTTAGGTATAGGGCAATTAGTAAGAAGCTTTTTGTGCAAGAATGATCTTTAGAGGCAAGTAAAATGGTAAGAAGCTGCCTGAGCTGAACGCAAAGGTCAAGGATTGCTATTTTTGAAAAGCTGTATTATAAAGAAGAAAATATTGTATAGCTTTGAAGAAGAGAAATTGAATTGTCTACATTAGAGAAGATATGATTTTTCACAAGCCGAGGACAGGGAGGATATTTTTTTCTGGGCCCTTACTATATAATAGCAGTCCATCCATAAGCATATACTTAGCAGTACTGGTTTAAACTAGAGTATCTGTTAGTCCCTGTTCCTAAGTTCTGACTTCTCCCTCATATCTATCATGCCTCAGTAGAAGATACCACCAAATTCCCAAGGGAGGGTCGTACCTTCTCAAAGGTCCCATTGCTAGAAAAGTAGATGTATGTGGCCATTGATGATGGTTTCCTCACAAGAGGAAATGCAGCAGCTCATTGAATTCTCCTCAACACACTGAACCAGCAGACACCTCTAAACATTCCCCTTTATTTTTTGTCCCTGCCTGCAAAATCCTGACTGGCTAGTGGAAGTTGGGTACATGCATTCATTTCCTACCAAACACTTTCCCCAATCAGAGGAGGGTCACAAAATATCTGTAAAATTTCTAGAAATGTTCAGCCTTAGCAGACCTAAACGAAAGTAACCACCTCATCCCATTACCTTAATACCATATTTTTTTTGCATTAAGCCTACTACTACCTTAGTTCACTACTGGGAAACCACTTAGTTATACAGTGCCTGCACTGACTGGTGAACATACATTATTAACAATAATGATTGATTTAGGAGACTGAGTGATTCACACTTTTTTAATTAAACAGGATATTTGCAGAGATCTCTTTGAGAATCACACAGTCCAGAAAATCCAAGCACGCATGACTCATGATTCACACATTGCAAACTGGATAAATCCACAAGCATATATATTCAAGCCAAAAAAAACATTGCAATTTATTGATTTGCCAACTTGCTAACTGGTCAATATGAAAAAAGCCATTTTAGCCTTTGCCATACTACATAAATATAAGAAAAAGTACTATATATTCCCTTTAACCACTCCAGGTCTGGCTGTTTTATTGCAACGGCCGGAGGGCACACTCCCTGTTCTGAGTGTCTGTATTAAAATTCCTCTTTTTTCACTTATATCTGTACACACACCCCAGTGTGCGCAAGCCAAATAACTGTATTTGCACTGTCATTGGACTTTTGTACTACCACATTGCATTGTCAAAACAAAGTGCACAAAAACACTTATTTCCAAAATACTCAAAATATGGACTTTAGGTACGTGTTTCATAGACATTGGCTAGCCTCAGCACAATATTTGAGAGGCAATAGCCACAAATATTGTACCATGGCTGGACAGTATATAAGCAGTTTGGTTGGGCCATATTATAAAAGGGAAAGACTAGGCGGGTTTTGATTAGGAGGCCCAGGGCCAGGCTATGGCTGCTTAAACATCACTGCCTCTTGCTACTTTTTGCCTGGTGTCCCCTTCCTCTCTGGATAAGGTGCTAACCTCATTCTCAATACTTGAGAAGGAATTCATAACCAAGATTATCCTTTTGCAACAAGCCAGTGAACCAGGTGATCAAATAATTCTGCTGACTTCTCATTGCCAGCTTACAGGGTTACGGCAGGATTAGCAGAAGAGGAAAAGGAAGAAGAGTGTTCATTAGCAGCAGTTGCAGACAACTGGCTGCTCTGTGTCTAGAAGGAGGAAGAAGATGAAGCTCTGTCAGCCACTCAACAACCTCTTGTGCGTGCTATTACTGTATAGCACTCTGAGATAGAAAAGGCATAAATGCCCTGCCTCTTGATGGTGTTGCCCGACCACCACTTTGTCCTGCAGAACCTGGTCACACCCTACTACCTACATGAGCAGAATCTGTCTGCCTCCCTTTAGGCCTGCCTGACATTTTTAATAAAGGGGATTGCCTAAATGTAATGGCAGTTATGGCATTAGAGGAATAAATATGTGGTGCTTTGGTGCACACTACTTTACCACACAAGCATGTGCTGATGTGCTGGAGCTTTGCTTGTATCAGCAACATGTGTATGCTACAGACCACAAAGCACTTATCCACAACCCATGTTATTTTAAACCTAGCCAAAGAATAAAAATATATGGCTAATCATAAAATAAAAGGAAAAAAAATTAATAAAAAAGACTGCAAAGGGGGACGAGGAAAGATCTGCAGCTAAACAGCAACTACAGTTGCTGACACACAGAAAGAGGTAGTCTTAAACACACTAATATGTAGCCCACCACACTGGAATCCACAGTAATTTAGCGCAACATAGCACAGTGTTGCACCGTATAGCAACTAACTTTGTATAGAAACTAACACAGACTATCAGCTCTCCTTAAACTACTCAAAAGCACACTGACAAATGGCTTCTGTGAACCCACACTTTTGCAGGGAAGGGGCTGCCACATAACAAAGCCTCCACAATTGGCCACTGTAATCGTTGACCACAGTTAAAAGGTTAGGTAATGCAATATAGTGTCAGGAACGCAGACTACGTCTGCTGAGACCAGCGCGAGAACAGCTTAAAAACCGCTTGCAGAAATGAAGAGATGTTCTGGGGATTTAAATCTTCAAATCTAGGTGGGGGAAAAGGAATTATTGGCCATCAAGTGTGCCCTTGAACATTGGCGCCACCTTCTCGAGGGAACACCAACCCCCATCGTTATTTTCACAGATCACCAGAATTTACAATATTTGAAGACCAACCGCATCCTCTCGTCCCGTCAGGTACGATGGAGTTTCCTCTTCAACCGTTTTAACTATGTAATTACTTACCGCCCAGGTTCAAAAAACGGGAAGGCGGACTCCCTCTCCCGGATTGGGGAGCAACAGCCAACACCTATACTTCCACAAACGATCATCCCCAGGGACAAGATCCTAGTTGCCACAATGAACCTCAAGGAGGAACTCCACCACGCACTATCGCTTCCCGACAGTGTACCTCCCCTACCGTTGGTTAAAGACCAGGAAGGATTCCTGTACAAGGACTCAAGAATGTTCATCCCCCCTGCAATGCAGCTTCCCATACTCCGGTTGATGCATGAGACTCCTCTCGCGGGACACCCCGGTATGACCAAAACAATTGACCTAACCAAAAGATATTTCTGGTGGCCTCAGATGACAAAAACAATAAAAGA
>NW_017306864.1:372757-382308 GCF_000935625.1 Nanorana parkeri | reverse complement strand
CTCATCACCAGTACTGCCCCCCAAAGACAGAGTAAACTGCTCAATTTGGGTGTCAGGAACGCAGACTACGTCTGCTGAGACCAGCGCGAGGACGGCCACAACATCCCCGTCTCGTTGCTAGGCAACGGGCGGACGCTCCGAAATGCTCCACCTCCTCCTTCCCTACACAGCAGGACGAGACGACAGCCTCGGCCCGGCGGCGTTCCGTTGCTAGGAGACGCTCGGGTCGGGCTTCGTCTCCGGCTCCTCCCCCAACAATTGCTCTACCTATTTAAGCCCTAGCAAAACACTTGCTCGACGTGCTAGCAAAAGAGCACGTCGAGCAAGCTACTAGGACCCCAAGTAAAGGATACCGTCTCACTGTGGCTACCACCGAGAACCTGCTGCACCAGAACGTGGAGATCACCCTTCAGGACTGCCATCACAGCAAGGCGACCGCTTCACTTCCCTGCATGGACTTTCCATCTCAACAGCAAGTATTACGAAACTTAGACTGAAGACTGTTGAAGTGTTGTTGCTGCCACCTTGTGGGGAATTCATTTAAGTGCGCTCCTACTGATGTCCATTAGAACTCTGTATATGCTCAGTCTGAAGCTGTTACCATCTGCAATTACTCACACTCTGTGATAAGGCCATCTCCTGTACAAATTGTAGTGGACTGTTGTATTCTCTCGCATACTAGGTTAAACTACGTTCGACCTCCTAGTGAAGTAACTAAGGCGAACTACAAACCACACCACGGCCCAATGCCTTACAATTGAGCCGTGCATTACAGTTCAAACCACTCCCATTACTCCCACTATAGATGGCATATGATGTGTAAGAGGTTCCGTCTTCACTCCCTGTAATCAAAGTGTAATCGTGAACCTCCCACCTGAGCCATTTCAACTTAACTCCGCAGCTGTGATCCTACACACCAAGTTACACTTGTACGATTCATTACATATAGTTACAAAAGAATCTGGCTAACAAATTTTTTACATTCATTTACTGGAACTCTGAATTTCAAACCCACTGGACCCACCACAAACCCATGGTAACAGTGAAATCGAACCTCATCCCTACAGTGAGAAGCTTACAGTGTCCAGTGAAATCAGAGTTAGCAATTTCAGTACAGAAGAGAAGCCTGTACAACTGTGCAAGACTGAAGGCAAGGCTGGAGCAATACTCTGTGAAGGTTGTAAAGGGCAAGTCTAAATAGTAAGCGCTCTCTCGAGGTATGGGGTTGATTTGGGCGCAATGAAACAAAAGAGGAGTAGAAGCGATATGACCTACCGCAGATAAAAGCGGTGAAGCGATGGGTGAGGAATGTGTGAGGTGGTATACTCAGATCCACCCTATCACACGTGATTATAACACCTGACACATTCCTCACCCCGTCGCTTTACCGCTTTTATTTGCGCTAGGTCGTGGTGCTTCTTCTCCTTTTTTGTTTCTTTTGGAGCAATACTTTAGCAACTCTCCTAAAGGAAGTGGTCAGCTATGGATCGATAGGGATGGGAAGAATAGTTTTGCCAAAATCGAGTTGCAGAAAAACTTTAAGTTTCAATTTCACTCCAGTTTAGTCAAATGTATCCTCAAATTTCATCAAAATTCATTAGGTGAAATTTGCATAACAAAAATCACAAGACTTGGCTTTCTAACAAAGAAATGTGATCAACATGCCAGCTCTGACATGGTGATCAATGGCTTTGCTGATAAAGCCAACCCTAATGCTATATTAACCTTTAAACCTTCATTTATCAACAAAGCCATGTGATCCCTATGTCAGTACTATGTTAGGGTTAGTATTGCGTTTTGTGTTAGGGTTTCTCGGTTCCTCAATATCTAAGTAAAAACTACAACCAGTGTGCCTCTGAATAGCCCCATTTAAGTAACCAGTAGAGCAGTGCCACAGGTAAAGGGAGGGAACCTGAGAGAGAGGAAAATTTAGCCCACGTCAAGGTAATGTTGACCAAATAAAACATCTTCAGTAAGAGCCACAATGCAGTGTCTTCCACAGTTTCGGCAGCACAGAGGTATAAAATGTCCTCATTATTACAGTGGAACCAATGTTTCTATGAGCACACAGTGATGTTCACATACAATAGATAATTATTTGTGATTGCAGTAAAATGGATAAAACCTGTTATACCCTCCAAGTGTCATGAGTATTGTTGTTCTGAAAAAAATCAGGATATGTGCAGTCATCTCTATGCTCGAGCATGATGTGCATGACATAAGAAATAAAATCACAATGATGTTCTATGGCTCAACATTGAGATAATGGGTGATGTGCTCAGAGAATATTATCAAGTGGCTTTAGTAACGTACTGTTCTTTAATTGCTTATATTCTGACAAAATATTTTAAAAAGCACTATTTGTAATTACTTATTTAAATTGTTTGTGTACATATTGTATTATAATTGTATTAATTGTAATATTTTCCTTCTTTATATTCTGCTCCACTGTATATTAATATGCAGGACATTGAATGGTCAAATAGAGCAATGTGTGGAAGATAAGTAAATGCTTCTTGCCATGCCTTCAATCCAGAAAACTGGGGCATTAATGGGTGGACATGTGCAATCCGTTTTTCGGAAAGATTCGTAATTTAGACGAATTTTTGGAAAGTGGTACATTCGAATGCATGCAAATTTCCGAATGACAGAAATAATGAATGGAAACAAATAAGAATTTTGGTTAACAATAATGAAAATTTCGGGTGCATCTGAATGTCTTACAAGAATGACGTTTTATTGTGTTAGGCATCAACTTTAAAAAAAATCTACATTTTTGTTAGCGGTAGTATGTATAAATATATGTATGATTATATGTGAAAGAATTTGCATTGCAGCAAAGTGACATTAGACTAAAGAAAAAGAAAATACTTTTTTTTTTTTTTTTTTACAGTCCACAGAAGAAAAAAAAAGGATGATAGCCAATTGATACCAAACCCTTTAGGTCTGGTAGGAATGTTAGGAGGGTCCCCCCAAGTTAAAAATAAAAAAAGTGCGTGGGGATCCCCCCAAAAGTGATACCAGGCCCTTTAGGTCTAGTAGGAATTTTAAGGGGGAACCCCACCCCCAAAAAAGTGAAAAAAGTGGGGTCCCCCTAAAATTCATACCAGACCCTTGATCCAAACACTGGCCCAGTAGGGCAGGAAAGGAAGGGGGACAAGGGAGCACCCCCCTCCCTACGCCATACCAGGCCACGTGCCCTTAGCAGACACAACCCTGACCCGGTGGTTGTGGGGGTCTGTGGGCAGGGGAGCTTATTTACATTGAGGTACCCTTTTAATTATGGGGGCAGCGACTGCATTGCATTGATGCGTGTAAGACTTTTTTCACACCTTACCATAACATGTAGATTCAAAGCCACCCTTACTGTTAAGGTCAAGGGGTCTGTGAACCCTAACAATAAACTTCTCTTGTTTGGGGCCTTTTGGTCTATTAAATATACCATTGAAAGCATTTGGTTATATCAATTTGATAAGTGAAAAAATACCTCTTAATCCTTCCTGAAATTTTGGCGGTTAATAACTATCGATGCTCTCTGTCTCTGCTGTACTTCTATTAGTTAGATTGTTCCCAGCTACATCTGAAGACTGCAGATCCCTTCCCATTTATGTTATGGAGATGAGGAGAGGGGAACGTTATTGTAATCTTGTCCCAGAGTGACAATGTTGCTTCTACATAAATACAGTACAGTGAGTATGTGATGTCACCCTAGGACAGAAAGTGTGTTACTGGCAGGTTCAGCAGATTAAAATAAAGGAAACAAAGTCTGTAAAAAAGAAAAACTAATGGAGCAGCCACATCTAAGGACTGGTTAGTTGCACTATATTAAAGCTCCACTTTGGACAACATTTGAACTCCCTCCCATTCCTCCTTCCCACCCTACTCTAACCTATCCTGCAGAGGTTTTATACTTCTCTACCTTGTGAAATCATATATACTCACCTAATTCCCCCCTCCAGGTCCCTTGCAGGCAAGGTTTCTGGGTGTGAGGGACTGCTAATTCACCACTGCAAATGGTCCCTCACTGTCAGGTCCCCTACCCCCCGCCCTTGTGATGACATCACTATTCTGGATTCTTGAGTGTCTACATCATGCAGGCAATCACATGGACACATGAAGAAGGACCCTGCTGGAGGCAAAAAAAGGAGGTGAAAAGACTTGGTGTAGGAGGAATACATGATTGTGGTTTTCAGTTAGTAAAATTGGCACTTAGATAGGATTTTTTTACAGTCAGTAATTATTTAAAGGCGGTAGGAGCTTGGTTAGTTTTATCCCAGAGAAAGACTTTACATTTTTGCTCTTAGCTTCAGATATGCTTTAAGTGTTAGGGGGAGCTTTAGAGTTAAGCCTCTACCTTCAGCAGGATTGACTATATAAATGTAGAGTCTGTCAGACTGTATTCAATTTGATCCTGAATTGATATATCAGCTTTCTGCTGTCTTTTCTAAGCTCTAGTGAGTGTTTGCTTCTACCTGCTGCTGGGAAATTCCCTGGTAATAGTGTGGGGGGCTGCACCAATCAGAGTTAGGAATGTTTGTGCCTCCCTGGCAGGGAAGTCAGTTGAGCCCCTGGGCTGCGGCCATGGGGAGGGATGCTGTGGATTGTCACACTGTGGCCATGTTCTCAGACTGAGGACGGGGACTTTGGTTTAGTGAGTGAAACTGAGGATGGAGATGACATGGACCAACTTCAGCATGCATGAGAAACCAGGGAAGCTGGTCCTATGCTGAAGAATGGGGATTTCTTAAATTAAGTGGTAGTTATTGCTTCAAGTATTTCATAGCTGGGAGCTATAGACACAGGTTGTCATATTGGCTTAAAGTTTCTTCATCTGTGAAGGCTGCAAGTACTTTGTGCTTTATTTTGGAGTCTACAACATCCTGGGTGTTCTGAGCCCTAACCCTCTCTGCCAAAGTTCTCCCAAAGCATCATATCATCTGTATGGAAATCATTTTTATCGGTCGCCACTGGAGGGTCAGTGTTTTTGTGCCAGCATTGGAACTGTACACCCTAGACGGGCTACGAGGGCCCAATTCCTCTGACAGCTCTTTTGGGGATGAGTGATACACATAGCTTTCAGCTTTTTGAACGTTACTGCTATTTTACTTTAGTTTTAATGCAAAAAGCCGTGTGGTGAATACTACAGAGCTACCGTGTTTCCCTGAAAAAACGGTAGCACTTTTTTTTCATTGAAGATAGCACTAGGTCTTACTTTCGGGGTAGGTCTTACTTTCAGGGAAACACGGTAGGTGTGTTGGAAAATAGCATACCAATTATTGAGAAGTTACAATGCAGGTACCATCTATGTAGTTTTTACCATGATTTTTGTAAGCTTAAAATGGGCTTTCAGGTGCAGTCTAGTGCATTTGCATGCGTTTTTGATGAGTTTTGATATGTTTTTTTGTCAGGTGCAGCTAAAATGAGACAAGCAGTATATTTTCTGACTGCATCAGAGCAGACTGCACTGATGCGAACTGAGCACCAGAAATCCCGTTGGAAAGCATTGTGACGCGATTTTGATGCAGCTGCCAAACTGAAGGGACTGCATCACAACTGCATCTGGTGTGAACTAGCCCTAAAGGAAATATTCTTTATACAATAAGCAACATTTAAAAAGGGAAAATGTATTATTTACCAAACAAACCAAGTGAATGTTTTATTTAAAAATATAACGTCAATGAAGCTACATAATTTGTTGATTTGTGTGATTAAAATGGTAATGAATAGGCATAAAGAGAGAAACAGAAGAAACAAAACTGAATGTGCATTTATCAAAAACAAAACTTAATTAAATAGTGAATTTACTTTATAAAAAGACACTGCTGTGTATTAATAAACACAGTTTTGTTAATATATACCTGACACACCGCTTTGAGAAATCTAATTTTAATAATGTAGCGTATTTTGCAATGTACAGTTTTTGTTTTTAAAGTACTCCACAAAAAAGGATGAATTCATTGCATAGTCTAATGAGATCACTTGAAAGAGAAAATTATATTCTTTTCTGCTGTCCTACTTTGTACATACCTTCAGAGGGCATTTACAAAGGGTTACATTGGGACTATTCACACAAAATATGCACAGTTTACCAAGCAATTGTTTTTCTAGTGTTCAAATGCAATGCATACATTTCTCATATTTGCTTAAAGTGACACCAAACTCAGGCATTAAATCTTAAAAATGCATTTATGTACTCTAAAAATTAACAAAAATGTATCTTATTTGTGTATCACTCAGCTGTAGATCCTCAAATCATCTCTGAACTCATGCTGACACTGTCCTTCCTTCTGGAGGGTGGCTACTTTTGTTCCCCATGGTCCCTGTGTGTGTTGTAAAGTAGCCAACACTCCAAGCTCGCTCCTGTGATGGACTACAATCTCACGTTTAGTTTCCTAATTTGTATTGAGACTGTAGTCTATCACAGGAGTGAGCTTGGAGCGGTGGCTACTTTACAACACACACAGGGACTATGGGAAACAAAAGTAGCCACCCTCCATAAGGAAGGACAGTGTCAGCACCAATTCAGAGATGATTTGAGGATCTACAGCCAAGTGATACACAAATAAGATACATGTTGTTAACAGTTAAGATACTTGAATGTATTTTTAAGATTTAACTCCTAAGTTTAGTGTCACTTTAAAAAACAAAGACACAGGGCCTAATTTATTACATTTTGAACAGGCGAAGTAAAGCTTTCTGTCAACTGTGCAGAGAGTGATGAATCTTCATATGTATTGGTCAAATTCCCTAAAGAATTTGCTGCTGATAAGCACAGTAGAGTCTTTCTAAAACAGAAGGTAACTGTATGTCTCACTTCTAGGCTGATACATTGGGGGCCATTTGTCAATTCTGTTTTACAGCTAGGCAATACTAAACAGGAGCAGTGAGGCAGATATGCGACATATTTATTATAATTAGGCAGATTCATTCATAAATTAACCCTCAACTGCTTTAAAATAGCACTATAACAAAATAAAACCTGCCCCTGACCACTGCTCAGTTGTGTGTTTTGAGTAAAAATCTGTCCCATTTTGATAAAAAAAAATCTGTCTGAAAATTTGCTTGATCAATGTCCCTCATTCTGTTTTGAGAAGGCTGTACCATGCATTACACTGGTTTAGTGGAGGCCTTTTGAGTCCTGTAAAGTGAACCTGTAGCCAGGCTATGGACATTAAAACATTCACATATTCTTAAAGCAACCAGGTTGCTGAGAAAAATGATGTAACAAAAAGTTCTTGTAAAAACTACAGGGTTATACTCACCTGGACCAGTGTCCATTTGTAGAAACTTTGCTCTACTACACTGCAAAACCACCCAAAAAATCTTCACATCCAACACATTTCTGGGTGTGTCAGATGCCTAAATCACCCACCATGCTCTATGGTTCTTCCTGCTGGCCCGAACTGGAAACATAGGTTTACAGTGTAGCTGAGGGAAGTTTCCAAAAACATGTATGGCTAATAATAGCTGTACAGGGCTGCAGTGAATAGCCAAAGAGGCTTTGGCTAACTTCACTTTCGCTCGGTTATTAATTCGGCTTAGTGAATAACCCCCTAAGTCACAAAGTAAAGTATTGATCCAAGGAAAATGCCCTGTTAAGGAAGACCTCTAGCGCATGACGGGGATCGCACCATTTACCAAAATCCTCAAATGTCACGTTAGTGTGTTCAAAGAAAGCAGTATCTGAAGACTTAATCATGTAAACTCTCAGAAATTGGCTACAGGGCATCCCTTTCTTCAGACTCCTAGGCTGGAAGCTGTCATTTTGTAAATAGGTATTACAGCATGTAGATTTGTGATTTAAATTTATGATCATTTTACCTCTGTGTGACTAGCACTTGCAAAATATGTACGGATTCAGTAACTATACATAATGCCGAAACCAATAGTGTCAGTACAGTTATCTAAATACTCTTTGAATTGAAAAAGTATGTTCCCAGGACCTTGTCATATAAAGAAAATGTCATTATTATAGTGTTGCCACAATCACACACATAAGTTTCTTCAAAGTCAGCCATAAAGAGAAATGGCATAGCTGGGTGCCACACTGCAAACCATAGCAATTCCTAGCAACTGCTGGATAACTGATTCTTAAAAACAAAATAATTCTATTTCAGGACTGTTTCTAATAGCTGTAACACCAATTCCTCTAAACCGTCCAGTAAATTCATCTCTGTTAATACTTTATAACTAAAAATATACCACAGGCAATGTAAGTGCAGAGACTATTGAAATCCATGCTACACAGGAAACAGTCTGGTGGTGCCTGATCAATAGGCGCCAAACAAATAAAAAAATCAGTTGTGTCTTCATACCTGCAAGCTTGGGTTGTAATAACTGCTCAAGAAAAATAGACGAGTTGAAAAATCATATTTGTTCTAGCCACAATATGGTACCAAGGATGATTCTGTACACCTTTATGAACCCCGAGGAGGCATTAGCAAAGAGAAGACAACTCTTATCATTATCACAGGAAACCCACCTTAAGTAGACAGAGGAAACTAGCAGCAGTGGGATGCAACAAAGGATGAAGAAAAAGGGGAACACAAGTATTTTATTAATAAAAAAAATTCAGAGTGCTCTAGCAAATTAAACATCATTTAGTTAGGATTTTAATAAAAAGCTGGACATGTGAGTTAAGTAAACCCTTTCACTACTCAGTTGTTGGGAAATCTAAATGAGATCGTGAATAGATTATAAAAGATGCTGATTTTGAGACATCTGTGCCAGTGTAAAGCCAATAAATGCTTGAGAAGATCAGTTTATTTTATATCATGTCACAGAGGACAGTAACAAGTGTCTCAGGCGACCAATCAATTGTTATCACATATACAGCCTTTTCAAGCTCTTTACCAAATTCCTAGAGTAAAATCTAATATATCCTTTCTAGGCTAGCTGTATACTAGCCTTTTCCAGCAACTCAATAGTTTTATAAAAAGCTATACTTTTACTTAAACCAGTAAGAAACAGTAGAACAAAGGATATGGAATGTAATTAATGTAAATGTAATACATTTCCATAGAAAACTATGCTATTCACACTTTTTAAAATGTGAACGTTTTAAATATTAAAGAACAACTCTGAGCAGACATATAAATTAACAATTTAGTTAACTTAAGTTTCCCTTCAAAATCCATTAATTCAGTTTTAGTTCAACTAGTATATACAGGTATGTATTTTTTTAAACTGCTTTTATATTGAACTGACACATTCCAGCTAAAATGTGAAAAATGCTTCGCAGTGGCAGGTGTTTAAAGCTTTCTCAGGGTCTGGTAACACTGTAAGATATTGGAAAGCACATGCTGATGAATGGAGGTTCCAACTGCACTATGTATATCTCTGTTAGACATTTTAACTTGGTAACAGGTTAAATAAATAGCAAATGTCCCTTGCTATATATACTTTCACTTTGATTGTGGCACAAGTAGCAGTACCTGCTCTCTATTCCTTTGCTCCAGTTACAGAAACCAGGAGTGATGAGAAAAACTTGCTACTTCCAAACATGGGGGGGGGGGGGGGGGGCCGTACGGGCCACAGTTTAGGCCCGTCCG